>NC_066603.1:1110000-1387500 GCF_905475345.1 Vespula vulgaris | reverse complement strand
CAAAAATAGTTCAATGATATCGGTTCTATTTTGCGAGATACTTATGTACTTTCATATCTTTTTAATTGCGAGCTTTTAATAACGAGTGTTGAAGAAAATCAACGAACGATTTTCGTTAAATCGTCTTCACCTATTTCCAACTCTTTTCTTTCACTTTCTTTCTTTCTTTCTTTTTTTCCTTTTCTCCTCTCCTCCCTCTCTTCTCCTTTTTCCATCCTCTTCCTTCTGTTGCTACAACGAACCTCTCTCTCTCTCTTTCTCTCTCTTTCTCTCTCTCTCTTTCTCTAGCTCTCCTCCTTTCGTGAATATATTTAATGGAAGTACAAGTCTAGCATATTGATGAGTTTAGATTGTAAAGTAGAGGAAGTGTAACGTGGCGGATACACCTCGCCCGAACGAAACAGCCCGAAAGCGACTACGACGTTTAAACGATGAATTACATTTCACGAACTTCCGTAATTTCCCTAGCCGTCCCGCGTATACTTAAGAAAAGATAAACGTAATCCATCGAAAGTCCAAATAATAGACAGCATACGATATTTATGAACGATCATAACCTTTATTCGGGAAATATATATACATATAGATATAAGAGAATAAAGAAGAATAAAGAGAAGCGAAGGGATATAATGAAAGTTACTAAATCATTTCTTAAACAGACAAATAATAATCGTGAAACAAAAAAGTATATTCGATCGTATTAAATCTATCAGGAAGTTTTATCAATTTTATTTAACCTGTTAATTGTTTAATTTTTTCCTTTTTTTTATATACATATATATATATATATATATGTATATATATATATGTTTCCATTTCTATGATAAATTAAATATGAATTAAGAGATTGTGGGAATATTCGTCGAAAAGGAAATAATTCAAAAGAAAAGAAGAGAAAAGGAAGGAACAAAATTCCAGTTTCGTTTGATAGAAAATAATTTGAAAGGAAAAGCGATAGGGAACGAAGTTTCATTTAAAAATAATTGTGTGCTCTTAAGCGGACACAACTTTTTTATATACATATATATTCTTTCTTTCCTATCTTTATTGTAATTTTGTTTACTTGCATTTTTTTTTCTTTTTTTTTTTTTTTACATGTATCCCGGATTTTTTTTGAACCACAAAATTTCATCACAATAATTCTTTTCCGCGGGACATTTCGGCGAGCGGCACTACGCGTCGAGCGTTTGATTTTAATCAAACGCGTACATACCACACACACGCACGCACAAAATGTTAAAGTTTATAACTTGTAGCAAAAGCGATTACTTCCGTTAACGTTCTCATGCTTAAACTTTCTACTATGCGATATAGGTATAGCTCGACCGTCGAACGATAATTCTTCACTCGAAGTCACACTCGTTAACGACCTACTCTCTCTCTCTCTCTCTCTCTATCTATCTATCTATCTATCTATCTATCTATCTATCTATCTATCTATCTATCTATCTATCTCTCTATCTCTTTCTATCTCTTCTTGATAATGAGATTGAATTGATTACAACGATCCTTTACCTTCCTTCGATTATTCGACTATCGAATTCGTGTCGAATTGGAAACATTCGATTTACGTCTGGCTCACTCATTTCCTCCATTACGTTTCTTTGGCTAATCAGTCTATTAGAAATTAAATTATTACAAGTTACATATATACATATATATATATATATATATGTGCGTGTGTGTGTGTATATATATGTATATATGCAGAAGAGAAAAACGATTTTATCATGTGAAATTCACGTTGGGGAAATTCAGTTGGATTAACGTCGCGTCAATTTTACACGAATGATTTATGTTGGCACATAAGAATAGGAGAGCAATTTAATAAATCGATTTTCGTCTAGCAATTAAACCTGATCAATTAATTATGAAATTAATTAATTAATGAATGAAATAATTAATTTATTATTATTATTGTAATTATTATTATTATTCGTCGAGTTGACAAAAATGTATCCAACGTAATATTATCGTTAGGACAATGCCATTGTAGAAAATAGCTGAGCAGAGTAGAGTTTAGGGGACGCGTGGGAAATAAAAAGAAAGAAACTAATTAAAGGCTCGGGCGTATGGCTCCGGCCTTAAAAAAGCTTGTTAGCGTTAAAAATGTTCCACCGT
The DNA here is from genome assembly GCF_905475345.1 of Vespula vulgaris. Classification (NCBI taxonomy): domain Eukaryota; kingdom Metazoa; phylum Arthropoda; class Insecta; order Hymenoptera; family Vespidae; genus Vespula; species Vespula vulgaris. The sequence continues at coordinate 1,385,379 of NC_066603.1, read as the reverse complement.
TAATAAGCATAATTGCTTCGCTGGACGACGATCGCGAGAGAGAGTTGCTAGGTGTTAGGTATATTCGTATGTATGTATATATATATACATATATATATATATATGTTTATATATTTTATACTACTTGCCGCTCGCCATCGAGTATGATGATTCAATAATTTTTTTTAACGAGTTCGACACTCATACAAACGAAAGAAGCATCCTAAATTATCGATGAGATAACGTACGCGATGGAATACGTTCTATATGTACGATACGTATATATATATATTTTTTTTCTTTCTTTTCTCTTTTCTTTTTAATTCATATCTTTCTACTTTTATACATTATTTTATTATCTTATTATCTTTTTATTATCGTATGAAACATATTAGGTATATATCTATGAAATATACTTTCAGATAAACAAAATTTCTTCTGCATTAATATATCAATGGAAATACTTGTTGGTAGATCTAATATAAAATCGAGATGAGAAATATTGAAATGTTTCGCTCCGAATTTCTCGTAAAATTTGTTCGTCGCTTTTTTATTTTTATTTTCTTTTTTCTTTCTCTCTCTCTCTCTCTCTCTCTTTCTCTCTCTCTTTTTCTTTTCTCTTCTTTTTTTTATTTCCTCGTCGTAAATATTCGTGCGTTTTCATACATATATTCACTAACGTAGGTATGTACATATGTACGCGTACGTAGGCAAATCTTGGGGAAAGAAAAGTCAGGAAAGTTAAATAAGACGTTAAAGTTCCCTACCGAGAGACTAGTTGAAGATAATAAACATACGTTTTACAGTTCCAGCCAGGAACGATCGTACCGTTATAAAGTTTCGAGTTCCATCGACAGGACATGTTCGAGACGGTTCTCGAACTCGTTTCGGTCGTTCTACTTTCAACTGAAAGTAACCGAAAGGAATTTGCCATCGAAATTCATTTCAATGATATATATATATATATATATATATATATATATATATATATATAAATGTGTATTACATTTTATCAATTAATGATTGAAAATATATAATAAGCTTTCTGGCTTTTTCCAGCTTTGACGCTTACATTAGTAAAAAAAGGTGGATGGAGGTGATCCCGCCCGACCTGTAGTTCGTAGTCATCGTACATCCTCGAATTAATCATATAATCAAAGCATTGGAATATACATACATATGTATATATGTATGTATGTATGTATGTATGTATGTATGTATGTATGTATGTATATGCATATACTTTCATTAATATATAATAATTAATATAGCACAAGTAGTAGTTTCATACGTAGAATATAAACACAGTGATAAATTAGATGAAAATAATCGATCTTAAATGACGCCAAATAACGTACTAGAAAAGTATATTTTCGATAGTAGATTCGATAGTAGATTAACGGGATAATTGATATACGTATCTTCGTTTAGAGCAAGATTTTACCTTTAAAATGGTCTTTGTTTCGTCCCTCTACGACTTCCCGTTTCGAAGATACGCGCTTCTAAAGATTTCATTGATGAATTATAATGCAAATATATATGTATATATATAGGTTAGTAGTCAATGAAGTCTCAGTTCCAAGAATTTTGTGCGTACTACTAATAGTAAGATGGCGGACTCGTCTGGCAGTCACTTTTTTTTTTTTTTTTATGAATGAACGGCGCCGAGCCAATTCCAAGAATTAATATAGGTCTAGACGCTCCTTATATGGTAATGCGTTATTCGTTTGTCTCGTACGACGAAGGTAATACATTGACACCATTTTCTAAGAAATTATATAGGTCAGTGGGTTAGTAAAACAGCTGATTGACCTATATATACAGGGTGACTTTTTTGAAAAGGATTTTAATTTTTTTTTTTAATTAAACGAACGAAGTAAATGTTTTTATTAATATTTTTCCGAAAAATATAATTATAGAAATATATTTATATATCGTGTGTGCTGATATTATTATATATAGGGTGATCATTTTGAAACGAATTTTTCTTCATTAATCGAAACAAAGTGAGATTCTTAAAAATGATTTAATAGAAATAAATAAACTACTTGTTAGTGATATAGATTAATATGTATCGGTATTTCATATATAGGGTGACCATTTTGAAAAGAATTTTTCTTTATAAATCAAAATAAAGGAAAAAAGAAATGAATAATTACAATTTAATCGGGGACGAATAAACTGTTTAGTGTGGAATATTGGGCGCTGAAATTTTATATACATGGTGTCCATTTCGAAAACGACTTTTCCTCAAAATCAAATCGTAATAAATAAATAAATAAATTTTTGTTTAAAAACGAAACTTATCGTCGAGTGCGCGTATTTTTTTTTTTTTTTTAACGATCTAACTTTTCTACAAACGATTCGATCATATTATACAAGGTGTACTTTCGAAAAGGGATTTTTTTGATTTTTGTTTCCCAAGGACGATGACGGCGAAGCATGTCCCGATGCATGTCTACGCGATTGAGAGATCTGAAACAGGCAAAATTGCATGAGCATGTATTCTTTCTCCCCCACCCTTCACCCTCAAATAAGCACAAATTTATAGATAATAAATAAAAATAATAAAAGCGGGGAGGAGTAGAATTTTTAGCAGGGAAAAAAAAAAAAAGAAAAACTTTTTCTTAATGTTTCGATCGAATGTCCAAGATTTCTCTTCACTTCCATGCATTGTACACATATTATATATCTCACATAGCAATTTAATTTAACGAGAAGGGTTCTTAACGACATCGTTAAAGATGACGAGATAATGATTTATACAATCGTGCCCATTCAATCGAACGATCATACGTGTAAGTAGATAGTGAGTGCGTTTCAATGTAACCGTAAGTCGTTTAAAGTCTGCACATTTGGGGTAGAAGAAAACCTTCAACTTTCTAAAAAGAAAAAAAAACGAAAGAAAGAAAAAAATGAAAATAAATGCAAAAAATAAAAAAGGAGAAAATATTCTATAGGAGAAGGAGGTGTGTGTAAGTTGAAAAGGTACTTCCGGTCTAAACGCGAACCGTGAAGAAAGTGGACAAAGCGAAAAGTTTGGTGAATGTATATAAGTATACTATATATATATATATATATATATATATATATATATATATATATATACGTGGAGAAGAAAAGAAAATGCAAAAGATAGAGTAATAAAAATAGAAAAAAGGAAATAAAAGAGGGGAGAGAGAGAGAGAGAGAGAGAATAAAAAAGAAAGAACTTATACAAGGTGCCTCATTAAACTCGATCATAAAAATGAATCATTCTACTAAACATAAGAAACAATTTATCTTCCAAAGAAAAAAAAAAGAAAAAAAAGCAAATGTTTTTCTTATCCTTTCCAAGTTTCTTCTCGTTCCATCTTTTCTTTTCTCTTTTTTCAAGGTCATACTTATTTCCCAAAGTATCTTTCTTAAGGATAACGATACAATCGAAAAAGTATACGTTTCGAAGTAGCAAGTTTAAATGGCACACCCCGTGTATAAGGATAGTCGGAAAGAAAGTTTTAATTAGCGAGTTTATCCATTTATCTGCATGCCGTTGAAAAGAACAGCAGCATCCTCCTCAGTCTGTCTGTGGAAAAGAAGGAGGAGGAGGAGGAGGGGGAGGAAGAGGAGGAAGAAAGTCTCGTCGTTTCTCTTTTCGGCGATAGGAAAAAAAAATAAGAAATAAAAAATACGAAATGGAAAATACGAAATAAAGAGTAAAAAAAATGGTGAAAGCAACGAAAAAAAAATAAAAAAGAAGACGGAGAGAGGGGAGAGAGAGAGAGAGAGAGAGAGAAATGGTGATACAGGATTGCAAAGGTGGATGGCGAGGAGGTGGAGGAGGATAAGGAGGGGAAGGGGGGACACGTAAGTTTACCGAAGGGAGTTGAAGTGGTGGAAAGAGAGAAGGGAAAGAGATGGTGGAAGGATGGAAGGGTAGGTGTGTGGGAGTATGGACTCGGGAGTTGAAGAAGGTAAAGGAGAAAGAGGGAGACGATGGAGGGAAATAAACGAGGTGTGCTAGCTAGACTGGACCGAGCCTCCTGATCTCGACAATGGCCGACAATAGAACGCCGACTATGGTTTTGCATATGAAAGAGGAACGAGAATGGAGCCAGCCAAAGATAGATGCACGCTTCGCGATATTATATCTGACTCTTCTCTTCGCTTCTCACCACCCTTCATCCTACTCCTCCTTTAACAACTCTCTCTCTCTCTCTCTCTCTCTCTCTCTCTCTCTCTCTCTCTCTCTCTCTCTCTCTCTCTCTCTCTCTCTCTCTCTCTCTCTCTCTTCTCCCTGTCTCTCTTTCTCTCTCTCTCTGCACGAGTCCTTCCGTTTATCCGTCGCCTCTCTTACCGACGAAGGGCGGAACGATTGTAAGTCGAAAATATCCGGGAGGGAAGACCCTTCAAGAAGAGAGGATAACCTCCTCGAGATTCTTTATCTCTTTTAACGAGCCTCTTCTTCTTCTTCTTTCGCACTTGACTCTTCTCCTTTCTTTCTCTTTCTCTCTCTTTCTCTTTAAATATTCTTCTGTAATACTTGTAGTTGTTTAAAGAATTGATTCCAATATATTCGTAATATTGTTTCTTCTCGTTTATATTCGAGTACTTCTCAAATAGAAAGAAATTATGAAATTTTAGTATATCCGTTACCTGGATAGTTATCTATAGTTAGTTGTTATCTACTATATTCCGTTCTTACTTAGTTGATATTTTTCATAAAGGCATACACGCATATAGTTGCACATAAAGCCTTTGTAATTTTCACGGTGTCACGTTTCCGTTCTTGATATATCTAGCCACACAATAGACGTCTCTTCGTCCTTCCCCATAATCAACCCGATCGAAGTAATATCGATAGAACGATACCCGTTCGTTCCTTCGTTCGTTCCTTCGTTCGTTCCTTCGTTCCTTCGTCTCCTTCGTCCGTCCCGTTCGTTTTGTTCGAAGGAACTTTGTATAATCGAGGAAACCCTAGCGGTTTTGAGGAAAATGAGAGGAGAGAAGTGAAGATGAGAAGATACAAGTTCGAAGTATATAGCTTTTAGCAAACGGTGAAGTTGATGTTGAAGTACTCCTCTCACCTTCTCGTCATCAAGAGTTTCCACAAAATTACTACAACGTCATACGAGTATGTAACTTAAAGTAGCTTGGATATACGTACGTATATACATCGTGTGTAACGCCGCAAAAGAGAAATCTAATCTTTCGGATTGTTTAGAATATCCATAACTTTTCTATCTTATCTCGTCTTCTTATTTTCTTATAAGAGAGAAAGAGAGAAAGAGAGAGAGAGGAGGGGTGAGATAAAAAGAAAAAATATCACTTTCCTTTTCTTTTCTTCTTCATCAAAGAAGCATAAACATCGATAATTAACGAATACAAAATTCTAAAATTGTTCTCTCTTCATTTTCCACGTGTTTAATAATACAATAAATAAAAAAGAATGATTGAATTTTTTATTACCATTATTTTTCTTCCTCTTTAATAAAGAAACTATAAGATATTCATAATCTCAATTTTTTGTCTATAAGAAAAAGAAGAAAGTAAACGTAAACTTTGATAAGATCGATAAAAACGATGATTCAAAATTTGTCATCGTTTCCGCTTAGGTATCTGTCGCATTCGATGTCAGACTCGATATATGATACGCGTTGAATAATAAGCAAAATAAAACAAAACAAAACAAAATAGAAAAAGGGGAAATGATGAAAGAAGAAGAAGAAGAAGAAGAAGAAGAAGAAAAAGAGAAACAAAAATAGAAAGAAAGAAAGAAAGAAATAAGATATAAGGTTGACAAAGCAAAACGCCGGTGCAAAATGTTCGGCATCCGGCAAGTAGATTTTTTTTTCGTAATGCAAGAACGAAGGATAAAAAGAGGGCTTGGTAGATGAGAAGAGGAAGAGGAGGAGTAGAGGAGAAGAAGGAGGATAAAAGGGAGGAAAAGGGAGGAGGAGGAAAGAGAGGGAAAGAGAGAACGTGAGCTTAGCATACTCCGCATAATGTATTATAAGTGGAGGCACTCGCAGGGCCATCACTACCAAACACTCGAGGCCCTCCTCGCTTCTCTCTTCTCCTTCTCCACTTCCTCCTCCTCCTCCTCCTCACTTCTTTCCTCTTTTCGTTCTATCCCCTTCTCTTTTACTCTTTGGCAGGGATCTTCGGTTAAGGATTTTCTACCTTCCGTACCTCTCTCTTTCTCTCTTTCTCTCTTTCTCTGTCTGTCTGTCTGTCTGTCTCTCTCTCTTTCTTTCTTTCTTTCTCTCTCTCTCTCTCTCTCTCTTTCTCTCTCTCTCTCTCTCTCTATACACTCCACTTTCGAGTTATCGATAAGAACCGCAGACCTCTTTTGTCGGTTGATAGATAGCCTTTCAGAACGACGCGAGGTCAGATACTCGACATCGCCGGGAGTTCAATTTCGTGCCAATAATATCTATGCGACGCGAAAGAGCATGGGTGTCGGAGATAGTGGGGATGAACGGGCGTAGGGACGAAGGGGAGGGAAGGGGTGCGATTGATTTTTGCGCGATCCCTTATCGAAGAATAAGGGAAAGAAAAGTACGACGCGTTTCTTCTCGTATTTATCGCCTATGTTGTATAATAGATCGAATTGTATTCAAAGGATTATTTATCGATCAATGGGAGATCTACGATCGATGGGATCTATATATTTATATGTGGGTATCTATATATGTATATGTTGAGGAAATTTCAGAACGTATCTGTTTCTCTTTACTGATTTTTTTCTTGTATTTTTTACTTTGTTAATCTGTTATATTATATTATTTTATTTTTAATTTTTTTTCATTTTTTCATCTTTTTTTCTCCAAGTACAGAGGAATGAAGAGAGATCTCTTCGTCGGATTTTCTTACTATATTAAGGGGAAAAGAAATGTGTCGCGTTTGTTAATCGATTCTATTTTTTTTTCTTTTTTCTTTTTTCTTTTTCGATCGATTAGAGAATCGACTTTTCTAAAGAGATCTAATTTCTTTTGATCTCACGAAAAAGAAAAGAGATTACTGAGAAACGGGTTTGTGAGATCAGGTAGCGTGGATCAAGGCGGACACCAAGGCGATCTTAGCGATTCACGAACACGTCATCACTAATAACGCTCGTCTGTCGGTGACGCACAATGATCAGAACACCTGGACGTTGAATATACGAGGAGCTAGGAAGGAGGATGGAGGTGTTTACATGTGCCAAGTTAACACGAATCCGATGAAGAGTCAGGTGAGAGCATTGATTATCATTCTCATTTTCCTTTAATATCCAGTGTTTCGTTTTCTTTTTTCTTCCTTTTAATTTCTTTTTTTTCATGTCTTCTTTCCTCTCCCATTTTTCCTATTTTTCTTTTTCCTTTATTTTTCTGTTCTTTTTTCTTTTCTCTCTTCTTCTTTTTCCCTTTCATTGGAGCATAATCAATTTCTCTCGGTGTTGATTAATTAACGTAGGGAACGAACGTAATTAAGGCTGCAGGTAGATCGTAAGTAAATGATGATCAATTCCTCGCACAAATTACAGAGCGCCTTCCTCGAAGTGGTAATACCACCGGACATCATATCGGAGGAAACGTCCAACGATTTAATGGTTCCGGAAGGTGGCTCGGCTAAGCTGGTATGTAAGGCTAGGGGATATCCGAAACCAGACATCGTTTGGAAACGAGAGGATGGCTCGGAGATCATATCTCGTGCTGGCTTGTCTGGCGGCAAAACGAAAAGTAAGGGAAAAGAAATAATCGATTTTTTTCTTGAATATAAATTTCTTTTTCCCTTTTCCTTTTCTTTAATTATAATATCGGATATAATACGAGCGTCTTATCGTTTATTTTCAACGTTAACTTTTCCATAAATATATTATATATATAATAATATGTATATAATATATCAGTATAAAAAGGTATTACAAATTATTAGAATTACTTAAATTATTAAATTATAGGATACATTTTATAATGTTCGTAATATACAAACACGATCTTTCCTGATGGATCTATTTCTCAGCACCAACGGCGGAAGGTGAGCTCCTAGTTTTATCTAAAGTAACTAGAAGCGAGATGGGAGCTTATCTTTGCATCGCCAGTAACGGAGTACCGCCATCGGTTAGCAAAAGAATAATGTTGCACGTTCATTGTAAGTATTATTATCCTCGAAATGATCAATAATTTTCATTTCGTTTTTAATCCTTTTTTTTCGATTAGAAAACTCATCAGAGGGCAATTAGTTGGAGAGCTTTCGATATTTCCCGACTGTTTCTCACGTTATCATTTAACTCTATAAATACATACCTGTATACACACACATACACACACACACTCTCTCTCTTTCTCTCTCTCTCTCTCTCTCTCTCATAGTTCGAGATCATAACAGATACTCCAGTAATTCCATCGAAATGGGTTAATTGTCTGCAAATACAGTCGGTACTGAGAATTTGATCTATTGATGTATAATCCGCGTACAACTCTCGCTTTGAGATATTCCCTACAAACTGGTTGTTTCCTAATCCTACGAATACTATTAATCATCTATTCAAGATACTATGCGTTTATACAGATCTCGACTCGGCGGCGTATTCGCCTTTTATCGTATACTATTAATCCTATCGTTTCACATTGTTCTCTTCGTTTCTCTTTATCTCTTAGTCTCGAGGGTAATCGAAATGAGAAGTAAGGGAAAGGAAAAAGAAAATAGAAAAGGAGAAATATTTGGTTGGTAATTGTCGAGGGTTAACTCTCATTCAGTCGTACTCTACGATAGAACTGCTTTTATTCTTGTCCAACAACTCTATATATATATATATATATATATATATATATATATATATATATAATAAGAAAAAAGACAAAAGTGGAAACGAAGCAATGGAAGAATAAAAAGTACCGGCAACAGCAATGGTAACGGTCCTGCTATCGCCCTGATACGGCCATCGTCTTCTTCTTTGCATAATTTCTCTCTGTGGAGAAAGAAGCGAGAAGGCGCCGGGGATTCGCAAAGGGATAAGTAAAACAAGAAAGTAAGAAAGGAAGGAAAGAAAGAAAAAAAGAAAGAGAGAGAGAGAGAGAGAGAGAGAGAGAGAGAGAGATATGGTATGAGAAAAGATTCAAGCTAAAATACAGCTTAAATGAGATAGATAGAAAGAGAGAAAGAGAAAGAGGCCGTTTCGTCGCTTACGGTAAAGAAAAGAAAGGAAAGAGAGCACAAAAAAAAAGAAAGAAAAGAAAGATAGAAACTTAGAAGACGGCAATAGCCGACCATCGTTCGAGTTCGTTCGTTCGTCGAGAGAGAAAGAGAGAGAGAGAGAGAGAGAGGGAAATAGAGAGAGAAATAGAGATGGAGATGGAGATGGAAGAAGAAAGATAATAAAATTACACTCTCAGGACGATATATACCAAGGCACTGTTCTCGGTTTTAAGGAAAAGCGAAAAGGAAAAGTCGGAAAATAGGGGGTGGGTTAGGGGTGACGGGGTGATACGGTTTGAGGATCAAGTTGAGGCCGTTGGGTAGTCTCTTTTCTCCTACTCTTCTCTCTCTCTCTCTCTCTCTCTCTCTCTACTTCGAGAGTTTCGAAGGATGGGGACGATGGTGAGTTAAGCCGTGGTTACGACCGACCAGCACCGTCCGTTCATCCGTCCGTCCGTCCGTCCGTCCGTTAGTACGTTAGTCCGTCCGTCAGTCCGTCAGTTCGTGTCTTAGATCCAACCAGAGAGGTAATTCTTATCCCGGAAATTGGATGTACTTCTAACGCCACGAATCTTGCACCTGCTCTTCCCTACCTTCCCCTACTCTATTCTACTCTGTCCCTTGCTCACCCCTATCCTGTATACTCGGATAAGAGATCGTCCTAGGATAATCGAATTTCATTGAATACGTTACGCAAACTTGGTTCCACACCGAGCATCTCGGCATTGAGAGATCTCCATTTTATTGTAATTGATAAAAATTCGACAGCGATACAAGTGCTATCAGGATTTGATCTATGAATGAATGTGTGTTTGTGATAAAGAAAGAGAGGGAGGAAAGGAGAGGAGATACTTTATAGTAGTAAGAATAAAATTTGATTGATTGTTTTAAACGATAATTCGATCTTTTTTTTCTTTTTCTTATTCATTTGGACGAATGTATAATGTAATGTTCTTTTCTTTTTTTTTGTTTCTTGTAGCTTTTCTTTAATAATATAATTTGTAGAATGAAACATACAAGTTTCTAATCAGTTTGATATATCGAGAAGTCGTAAGAACGATTTCGTCGAAGTAAATGATAGTTTAGAGAAGGATCGAAGTCAATCTTATTGGTACAAGCATAGAAGAAAGACAGAGAGAGAGAGAGAGAGAGTGAATAGGACAGTAACGGAGAAATAGCACTTGTCCTTTACTTTGACAAAATCCTCCTTTCGTTGGAGTTCAGGTTGTTCGAGAGTACGGAGTTTAGTAAGTATATATGTAGAAGCGATCGTACGATCGGTTTGTTCGATCTTTTCTTGATCCATGAGACTATCAGGAAGGACTGTTACAATGTCTGTTAACCCCTTCTATCTCTCTCTCTCTCACTTGATTTATTTTAGAACTTATGTCGTGCAAATATATATATATATATATATATATATATATATATATATATATAAATGTGTGTATGTGTATCGATAAGAAACAATCCTTCGATTACATCGTACAAATATTTTATCGCCCAATTATAGAATAACATTTGAATACTTTCGATCTAATCGTTCTAATAATCATCTAATCATCATCCTCGCATCATCGCAATACTATTAATAACAACGATTCGTTCATCGCTGTCTCTAAAACTTTTTCTTTTTCTTCCACCATATATATATATATATATATATATATATATATATATATATATATATGACTTTTTATGCCATCTCATAAAACATTAACAAACCTTATTAATAATGATCCGTATATCTTTATTTTCTTCAATCAAACATATACATTTCTCATCGGAATTTGAATACTTATTCGATACATAATCGACTTGTCATCGTTCCACACGAAATCATCTGTAATATTCAAACGTAAACGTAATTCATGATTCCCTCGATGATTTATGGTTTTATGTACATATGACAGATCCAATATTATTATGTACATAACAATGAGCAATTTATCTATTTATCTCCCTCTCTCTCTCTCTCTCTCTCTCTCTCCCTCTATATCTCTATTTTCTTACACCATGGAATATCGAATCGAATACGCACATAAATTCATCTTTGGACGAATAGGTTTATCGTTGGTTGGTAGTACCAAAACGAAAAGAGGATCGCACGTTATCGTATCACCGCAGAAGAACCTCCGAGTGAAATCCTTTGCACGAACGGTTGTACTAGCTTGGGGTTGATACCATTGGTGGCGATGGTGATGGTACTAGGTGATAAAGTAGTGGTGGAAGTGGAGAATGGAGGAAGAAGGATGCTAGGGAAGGGATGAGGTAGGGGAAAATCCTCCTGCTTTCAGCAAAACCACCGGCTACGAGCTGACCAGTCAACCTCGAAACCCATTACCGAGTAGCAATGTTTCGGCTCGCAGGCTTATTTCATAGCCGCAATCGCATCGGAGGAGAAACTATCTCCGTCTTTGTTTCTCTCTGTCTCTCTGTCTTTCTGTCTTTCTGTATCTATGTCTCTCTCTCTTTCTCTCTCTTTCTCTCTATTTCTCTCTCTCTCTCTCTCTCTTCGAGGATACCAACGACTATTAGCCAGGGATTTCCTCTTTCCTCCAATTTAAATGATTTATTTCGCGCGGTAGGGAAAACCAACGTCGCGCGACTCGCTTTACCTTCCTACCTCCCTACGCTGTTTAACTTTTTTCTTTTCATTCCAATAGTAGAATGCAATAGTAATAATAATTATTATTATTGTTATTATGATTATAATAATAATAGCGTTTAAACTTTGAAAGTTCTATATCGAATCGGATCGAATGCGATTTTATTTTCTATTTGTTTTTGGTCGTTTAATATTAAATATATGTATGGATGTTTGTATATGTACGTATATGTGTGTGTATATATGTACATATCGTATAAATAATGTATATGTATATATATATATATATAAATATTGTATAAATATTTAATTAGATAATATCATTATCCGAGTAATAATAATTATTATAAAATCTTATCCCGCAAGACACTCCGTTCAATATCAATTGAAACAATTATTTCAAAAAAGAAAATAAATAAAAAGGAAGACAAAAAAGAGGCAGGGAAGAAACAAAAATAGAATAAACAAAAGTCAACGAACGAAATTATGATTTATCGTAGCCATTTCTTATTCGAATAAAAATCGTACAACATTTTATCCTTCTTATAAATCACCGTACAAAGGCAAATTATTCGGAATGATTCATAGACGCTATCTTTAGGATTCTTAATGTTTCACAAGTATGATTATCAGAATGAAATCGCGTTTCTCGAATGGTTTCGTAGCGAAATACTGTCGTTTACAATCGTCATTGTCACTGATAGAATAAAAATATTCGTGTCGGTCGTTCCGGTGTTTCGTATCGTAAGGATTGATTTATGGTAGCTTGGTTTCTCAACAACGTGATAACGAATTTTTAATTGCTATGTCTGTAAAAGCGTTCGTTCTATTTTCCTCCTTGTTTTTTTCTTCTTTCTTTTCCGTTTTTTTTCCTTTCTTTCTTTCTTTCTTTCTTTCTTTCTTTTTTCTTTTCTCTAACAGCACGGCTATCGTTCCATTCTTCTTCTGGCTTACGTTCGCTCGTTAAAACCAAAAGCGATTTCGATTAAATCGACGCACGAAGCCGACCACTCCGTCTACGTTCGACTTCTTTGAATTCGAGATCAGGAGAAATAAAAACGGGAAAAGAAGAGAAGAGAAGAGAAGAGAAGAGAAGAGAAGAGAAGAGAAAAGAAGAGAAAAGAAAAGAAAAGAAAGAAAGAGAAATAAAAAAATCTAAAAAAATAATTCGTCTAAATACACATACACATCTATATAAATATATGTAGTATGCAAATATATTATATATACATATATGCGAATTCAAAGGGTGGATCAAAAGTTTCTAATTTTGTAATCTAAATAAAATATTAATGTAGAAAGTCTGGAAAATGAGTAAGTGATTGTTAATGTCATCTAGAAATTTTTGATTCATTTTCTCTCTCTGTCTCTGTCTCGATCTTCCTCTCTTCAGATATATATATATATATATATATATATATATATATATATATATATAAAATGAAAATTATCGAGTAATTTGGTGTTGTTTAATTTGATAAAATCCTCGTGAAATTTCGTGTCCTTACTAGGATCCGGATGAGAAATCGAGGAAAAAGTAGCGATATTCTCTCTGGTAAAGCACGTCTTTTCCTTCTTATCTCGTAGTATCATCTTAATTTTCTATTACCTACCACCTATGTAATATCCGGCTCAAATTTCGTTCGTAGTATCACTGGCATGATCTTTATTGCTAGGGGAGACTATTACACGTTGTAACACACACACATACACACCCACGCACGTGCGATCACACGCGCACATACACACATATACATATTAGAGTAATGTTATCTTTTAATAACGATAAGTACAAAGCTCTGTGAAAGTGTCGAGAAGAAAATTTGCCACTTCCCTCTCTCTCTCTCTCTCTCTGTCTCTCTGTCTCTCTCTATATTTTTCTCCCTTTCTCTCTCTTATAATTAGTCCGTATAATCCTAAAAAAAAACTCTACCTTGCTAAACGAATTTATTTTTTTTAACGTGGAAAGAGATTTTTGAAAAAAAAGAAAAAAGTAAATCGTCCGATTTGCGAGTGTTGACAAAATAAAAAAAAAAAAAACAAAGTTAATTTTATCCTTCGATTATTCGGAAATATTTTTCGTGCAATTTCGAGAATTTGTCAATTAATTTCGTACTCGTACGATCTATGCGAGTGAATTTAACGCCCTCGTGTAATCACGAGTATTCCCCGAGAATGGATTGTTTTTCGATGGACGACCGCAATGGCGAACGCGTTTAATACCTAAATAGAAACATTTTCGAGAGAGAGAGTAGAGCAATTTTCATTGTATCGAAAGCACTACTAAAATGTTATCTAGGTTGGTCAGTAATATCTACCTAATGCTAATGAATTATTCGATAAATTATTTTCATCTTCTATAATCAAATTTTATTTTATTCAACGTAATTATATTAATCATTTCAATCATATGTTATAGCTTACTATTTCTAAAATTTTAATTATTTTCGTATATTAAGCAAATATTATACGCAATATAAAAAAACTATAGAGAAAGAGAGAGACAGAGAGAGAGAGAGAGAGAGAGAGAGAGACAGACAGATAGATTCATTTTTTATTTATTTTAAATAATTGATTAGTTTCAATTATATTATAATATACAATTATCATTTATGTACACTTACACAGCAAACACATTGCGCTCTACAGAATGTCACATTTTGGACAATGAATAAAATAAAAGTTGTATCAAACGACTACGAAAGACATATTCTCAAAAATAGAGAACCAATTCAAAATCTATTCTGATCAATCTCGTTATTGTTCGAAAAAAAGAATCACTAGATTTCGTAATAAACCTGGTGTTTCGTTCGATCATTGTACATATATCATATATACATATATAATATTACAGATGAATTAGAAAAGTAATAAGAGAACGAATTCAGGGTAACCGAGAAGGGCGCATTTCTAAAGCTAGAGATGGCGAACAAAATTAATAAACATTTTCTCTAGGAAAGGAAAGTGCGAGGACGTTGGAAGAGGTTAAGCGGCCTTTCTGAACCAAAAGAGCATTACAATGCTCTCTCACGTTGGAAGATGCAAGCGGGAGTCGAGTTTCGGTCAAAAGGAACGTCCAATGAAAGGATGTTAAAACCTAAGCAGCTTTTCGTGAGCCGTTTACGATATTCGAAAGGAAGAACGTACATCTAGGGACTTGTATTACTCGTTCATACTAAATGCTAGACTGTCAAGGCTTGTCGGCATTTCATTAACGTGAAAGCTCCTCGTCTCGATGGTTAATGAGTAACAAAAACTCTTTCTCTCTCTCTCTTTCGAGAGAGAGAGACAGAGAGACAGAGAGATACTAGTTCCTTGTAATATAATGATTCAAAAATATACAGTTGCGGGAGTTAAGTATTCTTACAGTAGAAATATAGAAATACATATTTATGTATGTATATATGTATGTATGTATATATGTATAATATATTATATAAGGGTCTGGTTGTGCTTTAGTCTTTCGTTGTTTCGCAACACCGTCGAATGCAGAGAAATCTACTTGTCCGCCGAGATATTTTCTAGAAAAATACATTCTACGCTAGTCGGCCAAATGATAATCCTAGATAAAATTTGAAACAGTCTAATTCACTCTTTTTCGAGATGTTTTACTATACAATATTTTTGTTTCTTCTCGTATCGTAAAATTACAAGGTTGAAATTGCAAATCTAGAAACAAAGAATATTATCTCGGAAAAGAAGTCATCGATTTATCAAAGCTATCAGCTAACTGGGAACTTTTGATTGCCCTGCTCCTCTACAAAAATTGAGAAACATAGAGAGAGAGAGAGAGAGAGAGAGAAAGAGAGAAAGAGCATTGTCATCGAAAGATCTGTAATAATTTCTTATCTTTCCAACGCGACATTCATAATTTTAGAGAAATATCTCAAGAAAAAAGTGGAAGAATAATATCAGATAATAAAAGATGTAAAGAGTTCGGAGAGAAAAGCTGTTTTTCATTGTTACCATTTTGAAGAGGTTTATACAGAGCGAGAGGAAGAGAAAGAGAGAGAGAGAAACAGAAAGAGAGAAAGGGAGAGAGAGAGAGAGAGAGAGGAAAGGATCCTCACACACATCGTAATATGTGACATCGTGATAAATTGCAGTTCATCCGATGGTTCAAGTACCGAACCAACTTGTTGGAGCTCCAACTGGAACTAACGTCACGCTGGTCTGCCACGTAGAAGCATCACCCAAAGCCATTAATTATTGGACTCGCGAATCGGGTAAGGGCCCACTGGTTATCTGTATCCTTGTCTTCGTTAACTGGCGAGTAAACTTCCGATGTATTGCAATAACGAATTACTAAAACCACCTAGATAGAGAGAAGAGAAAGGAACAAAGATAAAAAAAAAGAAAAAAAAAATTATGCCACGTTGTATAACAAGGGTTCGCTATCACGTTGACTCACCGATAGTAATTGACTGTGTACTTATTTTACAAGGAAAAAAAAAGAAATTACTTACTACGAAATTTAATAACGACGTCGAATAAATATGTGCATAGTGTGTAGGTATATATATATATATATGTGTGTGTGTGTGAAATTTTTTTTTTCTTTTCCTAGTACAAATGACGATAACAGAGGTAAACTAAAAATATAAAAGTAATCATTTCTCTAATCTATTAGAAATAAAATAATTTTCAAGTTTTACATAAAGTTTCTTAGCGATCGATTTCAATTTGAATATAAAGTGATGATAATAATAAAGGCGCGAATGAATTTCGAATAAAAACCAATGAAATGGAAATCATATATTCTTGTATATAATATGAGTGACAAAAATTTTTTAATTTAATTATTTTATTATGTATGTGCGTATAACATTAAAAAAAAAAAATTTCCATCACTTGCGAATATTAAACGAGAATGTTTTCTTTGTTTTCTTTTTTTTGGGCTTTTCTTTTTGTTTTTCTTCTTTTCTTCGTTTTCTTTTCTTTTTTTCTTTTCACTTTTTGTCCAGGTGAAATGATCATCAGTAACAGCAAGTACTCGATGTCGGAGACGAAGACATCTGCTTATAGCGTGCATATGAAACTAGTTATCATGAATCTTCAAAAGCAAGATCTTGGTGGTTACAAGTGTATCTCGAAAAACTCTATCGGAGACGCCGAGGGTAACATCCGACTTTACGGTGAGTTTTCACGAGTAATACCTTGATAACGGTAAAAACACGTCGTAAAGTTTCCAGGCAGAGAGAGAGAAAGAGAGAGAGAGAGAAAGAAAGAGAGAGAGAGAGAGAGAGAGAGAGAGAGAGAGAGAGAGTTTGAGAGTTTCTTACTACGTGTCGAAACGTGAAACACTTTAAGCACCTTTTCTTCTAACCCCTCTTACACCCTCCTCTGCTATCCCATCTCACATTTCTTTTTCTATACACAGATAGTGTGTGTATGTATATATATATATATGTAGAAAAAGAATATGAGAGAAAGATCTGTCCACGTGACAACAGTTTTACATGAATCTTAAAAAAAAAGGAAGAAAAAGAGCTTTCAAAGAAGACATTTTTTTAAGTAGGTTTTTAACATAAAAAGAAAAAGGGAGAAGAAAGAAAAAAGAAAAAGAAAGAGGAAAAGTCGAAGTTAACTAGCTCGTAAAAGATAGGTAGTACCGGATAGCTAGTTAAAAGATTGATCTACCGATTGGCTTATCAGCAACGAGAGCACGATTTATCTATCCATTTGGAGTCTTTAATCAAGTACTTCGATCGGGTCTATATATCGTTCTCTTTCTCTTCCTTCCGTTTTAACATGGGTAATGTAGAAAGACGAAAAATGTGAACGTATAAAACGTATAAGAGGAAGATTGAGATAAAAATGGGTGCAGTATCAATATGTATCTCTCTGTCTCTTTCTCTCTCAATATATATGTATATTCATATATATATATATATATATATATATATATATATATATATAAATAAATAAATATATATATATATCCTTTTATTTCTATTTGGAAAGACGAAGAATGTAAAATTATAAGAGAGAGAGAGAGAGAGAGAGAGAGACGAAGATATAGAAAAGTCAGAGAAATTCATATAGTATATTATTTTAAATCCACAAAATCATTGGTTATTTAAAATAAAATTTAATAATCCATATTTCTCGTTTCCTCCCATTCTCTATTTCTTTCTATTTTAACATAGTAACGTACAAAACGAAAAATTTATAGAAAAGTGTGAGAGAGAATGATACCGATATATATATATATATATATATATATATATATATATATATATATATATATATATATATAAATTTACATTGCATAGATTTAACGTGAAAGTAATACCACCTTAAAAATATAACAACCCTCTCTCGGCTATGTTTTATTTCGAATAATATAATCCTGAGCGTACAAGTTACGTAGAAATTGAACGAGTCTCGTTGCAACAGGTTTATCGGGGTTACAATCGAAGCGATTCGTGGGAAGATATGTATGTATGTATATATGTATTTTTATGTGTGTATATATATATATATGCATATATATATTTATGTATATATATATATGTATGTGCGTACGCGTGCTTTGTCGAGAAGATTATTTTACATGGAGGAAAACGAAATAAAACTAAAAAAAGAAGGAATGATAAAAAAAAGAATAAAAAGTGCAAAAAAAAGCAAAACGAAAAATGAAGGAAAAAAACGCGCGCGCGCAAACGCAGAGAGACATAGACACGAAATGATTCGTACCGAAGAGTGAAAAGTGGAATAGTTTTAGAGTCACGCGATGAGCTAAACTAAAGTGAGATTAAAAGGTTTAAAAGGCAACGGAGAAGGGGTTATATGGGGTGTTTCTATCGTATTGAATTCTTCAACTTCCGTATTACGTTTCTTTATAATTATTTTCTTTTTTTATTTCGTGTAGTAGAAAATATGCAATACGTGTAGATAGTATATATTGTTAAATAATTTTAATATACGTATACAAAAGAAAAAATTAAAAGGAAAAAGAAAAAGAATAAAAAGAGGTAGGAAAAAAATGTATAAAGTTTAATATTCTTCTCTCTCTCTTTCTCTCTCTCTCTCTCTCATGTATATATTTCATACGAAAAATATCTTATATTTAGAATATTATTTCATATGAAATAACTTGAATACCCCCACTATCCTATATTTCTATATATACATATAGAAAAAGAGAGAAAGAGTGAAAAACTTGTAAACGATAAAAAAAATATATAAAAAGAAAAAAAGAAAAGGAAAAAGAAGGATGAAAAAAAAATCATGATTTTTCTCATAGAGAGTAGCGTCACGTCGAAGGTTACAAGTCCGCGAAACAATATCTTCGTAGCATCTTTTTCTCCTTCCTTTGTATCCACCTTTTTTTCTTGGCCCTTCCCCTACCTTTCAGTTTGTACCTTCTCGGTGTAAAACAACAGTTTCCTTCGTATTAGTTATCGTTTATCAGACTGCCCGGAGAAAATCAGGAAAGGCTCGTGCGGCGCGCCGCTATGGGGAATTGGCTGAGCCATCTGTTGCCAGACATGATCGATAAAAGTCCGCCAAGTGTTATCAGTGCTAAACTGCTATTTCGACGAGCTGCCGCGCACGTTTTCTCTTAGCACTTCCCCCACTCCCTTTGCCTACAACTCGGATATTCTCGGGTTATCCTCTCGACGTATTCCACTTTCGTGTTTCATCGTCTCTCTCTCTCTCTTTCTTTTTCTCTTATTCTTTTATTCTCTCTCTCTCTCTCTCTCTCTCTCTCTCACTCTCTCTTGTACTCATGTATAAACATGTGTGTGTGTGTATGCATGCCTGCACGCATAGTAACGATTTACGTGGACATACACGAAAAGAATGAGATAGATGGATAAAAGGAGAGAGAGAGAGAGAGGAAGAGAGAAAATACGTAAAGCTACGCGATAAATTGAATCGGGATTCCTTGTCAAAGAGGAATTCCGACTCTCGCGTTTGTATGTGTGCGGTGAAGCGGTGCATAAAACGTGCATTTGGCATTTGTGTTTTGTGTGAACAAGCTCGCCAGCGGAAAAAATAATATTCGAGGGTTCACGGACGACTTGCCGTCTAGCAAGCAGCCTATCTTCTTTCTCTCTTCTATACACACACACGCTCTCTCTCTCTCTCTCTCTCTCTCTCTCTCTCTCTATCTCTATCTTTATCTCTCTATCTATCGTTTCATCAAATATAATGTTTTCACGGTACGTACGTACGTTCTCTTTAATCTAACGTTTACACGAGTGTAACGATAATAATAGTAACAATGTCACTAAACATTTTCTTTATTCCTTTTTTTTCTGTTTTTTTTTGTTTTCGTTCTTTTTTGTTTCTTTTTTTTTTTTGGTTCTCCCTCTCTCTTCACAATCGACAGATATGGAACTTCCGAAACATACGAAAAAAATTGGCGATCGTCGCGGAGCAGAGGAAGATACGAACGACTCCATAAACGAACGGGATCACAACCTGAATCGCATTTATCAGGGCTCGCTTAGAGAAGCTGGCTCAACTCTGGACCCGTCCGCCGTCGGAGGAGAAGATTCTGCCTCGTCTACCTCCTCTCCTACGGAAAGACGCAGTATCATTCTCTTCTGGATCTTCCTTCATATCGCAACAAATCGACTGTTTGCCGTTTAACGACATAAACCAAATATCAATCAGATAAGAAAAATGGATTAGAGATCGTTTATTCGGTCATATTTTTCATCCGAATTAAACGACGAACTCTGGATTGCGTGTGTGTGTGTGTGTACGTGTACGTGTACGGGTATGTGTGACGATTATCTCGATGGACGACGACGTTCGATCGTTCATAATCTCCGAGAAATCACGAATTTTTATTCTCTTTCTTTTTTCTCTTCTCTCTTTTTTCTCTTTTTTTATTTATTTACTAATGATTATCGAACGATTCGATCACTTATTTATCTCGTCGCGATTATAAAATTACGAAGAAATTACCGCAGACTTTATCGATATTAATATTCATTTAAATTAATTATTATCTCTGGAGAAAAAAGTAGATTAAATCGTGTCGCGTGTAAATTAAATATTTTATCGATATTGTCACTATTTCTCTCTCTCTCTCTCTCCCTCTCTCCCTCTCTCTCTTGTTTTCAATGTTTCATCTATCGATAATTCGTGTTCTCCATTCGTAACTTATTGGTTGTTTCGTTCGTTATCGAATCCCGTGCTAAAGTTATAATTATATCCCCACCGATGTTATCCACTTTATTACATTAGAAGATAAATCGAAAGAAAATTATCGTTCGATTAATATTCAAGGTAAATCGATTGATTTTATTAAATCCGATGTTACTAATCCTTCTTTTTTCTCAGGCTATATGAAGAAAACCGACGGGTCTTCGTCAGTCAGGTACGTTAATTCTCTATAACCCACAATTTTTATTCATAATTAAAAGCAAATATATTATATTCAAATAAAATAAAGTATTAAACTTTCTCTCTCTCTCTCTCTCTCTCTCTCTCTCTCTTTCCCATCGAAAATTCATAACAAAATTTAACTTCCTTTTTCGAATCTAAATGAAGAATTGATTGTCTGACGAAGTAAAAACGATTAGAACGAAACGAAACGAAACGAAAACGAAAGAAAGAAAGAATGAAAAATAAAAGATCGAATTAACGTAAGTAGATATGTGAGCATGTGACGGATAGTGTTATAGAGAGTTAAAAATAAGAAAAAGAAACGAAAAGAAAAGAAAAGAAAAGAAAAGGTCGAAGGTAACGCTAGAGTGTCTCGATGGAAAAATAACGCTCGTCGGGCTTACGCCCGCTGCGGATAGCAGTTTTATTTTCACATAAAAGTGGAAAAATTTCTCGCGGGAGGAAACGAAGCGTAGAACATAGCCCGGGCCCGGATTGATTGTTTTACTACGTGCGCCCCTCGAAATGAACCGCGGGACCGAGTTTGCCGGCGGCGGCAGCTCTCTGTTCCTGAAGTCGAGCACAATTTCGTGGTACTTTAAGATAAATTCTTACGAGAAAGGGAGAGAGACAGAGAGAGAGAGAGAGAAAAAGAGAGAAAGAGAGAAAGTATAAACGAGACGAGAGAAAACTGTACTCACCCTCACCCTCCTCTTTCTCCTCCTCTTTCTCCTTCTCCACCTCCTCCACCTCCTCCTCCTCCTCCTCCTCATTTTTTTTATTGTAAGACATTTCTTTTCCTATCAAAAAGTATCGTTCCAAGGAGTGCCTCGAATTACGAACGGGTTATGTTCTTTATCGATCTTTGTGTTGGTTGATCTTTTAATATACTGGGTGAATGAAATTATATCGATAGAGTAATAATGATAATCATGATAATAATAATAATAATAATAGTAATAATACTAGTAATAATAAATAATGATGATGATGATGATGATGATGACAACGATGTCGATAATTATTATCATTAAATATATAATTCTATCTCCAATTATTTATATCAAAGGTGTTGCTAAATTATATTACATTTGTGTAATATTTGTAATACTACATTTAATTTTATTCATATAGTTCCGCTCGGTGTTAAATTAATGTTATTCTTTTTATAGAGAAAAGGAAATGAAAAAAGGCAACTTCGGAAAAAGGAAATATTATTTGCAATTAAAAATTTATTACACTCCGACAACAACGTTTCTTTTTTTCTTTCTTTTTTGCCTGTTTTCTTTTTTTTTCCTTATGGGAGATGAAAAGAATAAAACAAAAAAAAAAGAAGAAATGGGAGAGGAAAAGAAAAATGTAATAAAAAATATGCCACTCCTCACGTATTATAAAAAATATCGTAAGTTTCTGTTATTTTCTGTTCCTTCTTTTTCTTTTTCTTTTCTCTTTCGTATTCACACGTGTATTCGCATATTCAAGTGTCAAAACATTCTCGTATAAACCGAGTAGAACGAGAGTCGAGAAAGAAGTAAAAATGAATATACATATGTCTATACTATGAAAATAAGATGAAAAAGAAAATAACAGAATATTATTACGTTCTTGTATTTTAAAAGAAATATATTATTATTATTATTATTATTATTATTTGTTTTTTTATTTTTATTTTTATTTTTACTTGCATTTCACGTCTCTTAACGTAATACACTGTACACAAAAAAGAAAACATTTCTAATTTACAAGATGAAGGTTCATGAAAAGATCGAGGTAAACATCGATGTTTCTTTCGCCATTTATAAAGATAAATTTTCATTAGAGAAATATTCTTCTAATACCTCTTGGCGTCAACGTTTACCCGACGCCTTTCCTTTTCTTTCCCTTAAACCTCCTGCGCCATCACCATCGTAGTTTACCACGTAAACGAAACGAATTCCCGACGAGGGAAATGCTCGAGCACGCGGATTTAATCGTGTTTAACGTGGAATCTACTTCTTTTTCTTTTTTCTTTGCTTTTTCTTTTTTTTTCCTCGGTCGCAACGAAAACGCATCCGGTTGAGGCACATTCGCGTGTAACTTCGACAACGTGAATTTCTTCGAAAGGAAGATTTATATACCGATATGTTTTTTCTATGGGTTCACGCGTAAACGTGTAATAGTAATTGTTTTATCTGTAGTATGTTTTATGTATATATATATATATATATATATATATATATATATATATGTATATATATATATATATATCTTTATCTTCTTGCAGTTTTTAATCTTCAAAGGGAAAAAGTAATCTTTCGGAAAATATTTCCTCGATGAAAGATTTCCACGATCTCTCAGTTCGTTTCTCTCCTTTGAGAAAATCAAGATTCCATAAACTATCCATTTGAACTTTCTTATTCAACTTGAACGACGAGAGTTAACGCGAATCGAATCGCTTTTTCTCTTGTAACAATAAGTGATACCTTAGACGATAAAGACAGAGAAAGAAAGAGAGAGAGAGAGAGAGAGGGAGAAGGAGAAAGTTGAGAAGAGATACATTGTTTTAAAAATATATATAATAATACGTTCCAGAGAGAATTTATTTTTATTTATTGTTTATCGCAATCTTTTCTATTTTTCTGTTTTTCTTCTTTTTCTTTCTTTTTTTTCATCTTTTACACTTTTTTAATTTGAAAAACGATCGTTCAAAAGATTCGTGCGTTTCTCGTGGATAAGGAAAGAGAATAATAATAAGAGAGAAAAACGAAAAGAAAACGAAAAAAAAAAGAAAAAAGAAAGAAAAAATGATAAAACGTGTGGCAACGTGCTGATAGTACAATACTTAATAAACAATTTAGTCGTATCCGTTGCTTACGCTTAACTGTTGTAAATAATGTCGAAAATAACATCGGCTTGTCTAATGAGAGAGAAAAAAAGAGAGAAAGAGAGAGAGGAATAAATAGGGAAAGACATAGATAAAAATTGAGAGAGAGAAAAATAATCGTCAAATCTGTACAAACGTACAGAATGAAAGAAAGATTGAAAGTGATAATTTTCAAAATCAATTAAACTCTTTCTCGAAATTTGCTTGGTCTTAAATAATTGATCGTAGATTTATAAGCTACCCTCGCAGTTTTACGACGTGAAAGCTAAACAAAAAAAAAAAAGAAAAAAGCAGAACGAAAACAATTAATCTAAAGAATCTCGAAAAAAAAAGTATAATTTATTTTTAAGATCACTTAGTAGGAACTTTTGGTTCACCCTGTGTATGTATGTAAGTCTTGTTGATGAAAGTTCTTTCCTTCCTTGCTTTTTTCTTTATTTTTTGGCTCTCTCTTTCTCTCTCTCTCTCTCTCTCTCTCTCTCTCTCTCTCTCTCTCTCTCTCTCTCTCTCTTTCTCATGTGTAAATTTACTTCGAAAGCTCATGGAAAAAGAAAAAATAAGAAGAAAAAGAAGAAGAAAAAAGAGAAAGAGAGAGAGAGAGAAAAGAAAAAGAAAAAAGGAGAAAAAAATATGAAGGAATACAAGAAGTAAAGGAAATCGCAGTCCATTAAGACACATTAACGTGCCAAATCTATATACACAAAGGAACGATCAAAGCATTTACGTTCTCTAACGTGTATGGTCGTCTAGTTAAAAGCGGAGATCATTAGACCGTTCTATTGATTTTTCTTGCTTTTATCAAGGCGCTCGCGTATGTCTGTGTTGTGTGTGACTGTACGTTTACTTGGTTGCATGCGTGGATGTGTGTATGCGTATACCTGTGTACCTACCGTGCAGTCATCGACATTAAAAGAAAAAAAAAAAAGAAAAAACGAAAGAAAAATAATAATATTAATAATAATAATAACAATAATAATAATATGACAGATATCATAACAGAATGCAATCAATGATAAATGCAATCAATGACATTCGGATCTTCGATTACGGATTTGCAA
This sequence comes from Vespula vulgaris, assembly GCF_905475345.1. NCBI lineage: Eukaryota > Metazoa > Arthropoda > Insecta > Hymenoptera > Vespidae > Vespula > Vespula vulgaris. The sequence continues at coordinate 1,360,364 of NC_066603.1, read as the reverse complement.
TATATCATTGAAAAATCATTTAACAGGATTTGTTTCTATGGGGAAAATTTTTTCACGAGAATATTATTATTATTATTAATCAATTGTATCGAATAAATGTTAATCTAACAAATATTATTTGTAAGGATTATTTGTTTAAATATTATCAAAGACTTATATTATTTATAAATTGTTGGATTAAATTGTTACGTTAAAGATTATTATGTCGTAATTCATAGATTGAAGTGGTTGGTTGTTAATGAACGAATCCATCTAATTAAATAATCGATATTCATGTATCAAATACATGATGATAAATAATTCAAGTCGTACAAGTCGTTTTGATAAAATCGAAACGTATTGCTTTCGAATGGATTGAGAACCATAACGAAAGCATAGCCGAATATAACAGACGGTATGAACGTCGAATGTATGAATGGATTCTCGTGATGAGAGAGAGAGAGAGAGAGAGAGAGAGAGAGAGAGAGAGAGAGAGAGAGAGAGAGAGAGAGAGAGAGAGAGAGAGAGAGAGAGAGAGAGGATTTAAGAGTCGATAGATGATCGTTAAACTCATCAATGAGAAATTACTTTGGAAATGGTCATGTATTAACAATGCAACTATGAAACAAGCTTATGAGCTAATATTTTGTTATAAATTTGTGGAAACGTTATCGCGGCATCCTGATTTATCGATCCTTTATACTCTCAACGTATACGTATATACGCAAATGATTATGAAAGTGAGGTAGTGTAAATCATGTTTTATCGGTATTTTTTTATTTTTTTGTTTTTTGAGATTATAAAGTTTGAGATTATAAAGGCTTGAAAGCTATTTCAAAATTTATTTGTATTCCATAATGAAATATATTTCTTTTACGTAATTTTATAATTAAAATATTTCAAAGGATAACGTGAGATATGTCTCTTAATATCTAATGATGAATGACTAATAGAAATCACTTTCATGATCAACCGACTTATATATATGTATCTTCAAAAAAAAAAGAAAACTGTGCGAGTACGAAGAACTTGAAAAAACAGAAAAAAGAAAAGAAGAAAGAAAGAAGAAAGTTTGTCTGTAGATTGTATAAAAAGGTATAAAAGGTTAATTATTATCAAAGAGTTAACGAATTGTTGATCATAGGTGTTGTTCGCGCGAAAGTTATATTAAATTAATATAAAAATGGCAAGAGGAGATGTATTGTATAATGACATCGTATAACTATTAAAAAAACAAAAAAAAAATGACCGTGTGATAAAATATGATATACATATACTATACTATATATATATATATATATATATATATGTCATATTTTATGTGAAAAAATATGTATACTGCATATTACACTTTGGTAAAAACGAATCTAACACGTTATACGTCGTATAAGTGAGAAACCGACGAAAAGAAAAAAAAAAAGATAATTAAATCCCAAAAAATACCCAAATCGGCCTTTTTTTGAATAATCACAAACATCGAAGACGTCATAATGAAAGAGACGATTTTTCATGAAATTTCATTCGTCTCTAAATTAATTATTATGGCTTCGATCGTTTGTTCGAAATAAATAAATAAAAAAAAGGACAAAGAAAAAACACCATAACAAAATAAAAAATGAAAAATTACGCGATTAGGATGACTATGGTACACCGCGAAACGTAAGCACGAAAAAGCACGAGAAACTTTGTGATGCGATCGTATATATAAATATCGTGTATATAAATATATAATATATAATATATATAATATATATAAATATATAATATGCAAAAAAGAGGACAGCTCTTCACACAGTTACACGTATTGCAAAATGTAACAAAATATATTTACCGAAGAAACGCGTCCGCTTCGTTTCGTGATAAGACCAATGTATGACTGTTTAATAATTAAGAATTCAAACAAAAAAAGAAAAAAAGAAACAAACAAACCAAATAAATAAATAAATAAATAAGTAAATAAATAAATAAATAAATTCATATAACATATACCATACGTGAGGATCATCGAAGAAAATAAAAAATAAAATAAAATTGAAATAATTCAAATGAAGGAAAAATGCTTGGAAGCTACGAATAAATTCGTACGAACGCACGTGCGTAGTATATATAAAAAATATGATATATATATATATACTATACACACACATATATATATATATATGTATATATCATAAAATGACATAGACGTGTATATAATTTATTATACATAGGCAAATAAAATAAAGAAAAAAAAAAGAAAAAGAGAATAAGAAGAGTCGAAGAAACGTAATCCGTTAAGAAAAGTGATTAAAACTTTAGTTCTTTCGCGAATAATTTTTGAAACGGATGTTCACTTCCTCTTAATATAATTGTATAATTTTCAGTCGCCAAAGGGGGAACGAAAAGTTTTTAATCCTTCTTACGAAGATCCTGACGCGAAGGATTATTCAAATCTCTAACGCATATCGTGAGAATGAAGGAAAAAGGATAGGGGATGGGGAAAAAAAGAAAACAAGAAAAGAACGAAAATAAAAATAAGAAAGTGGAAACAAATTTTAACATATCTAGAGTCTGACGAAGAATGAAAGAAAGAAGTTAACTACTGCACTTGTGTTTTACCTTTATTTTTTTCTCTTTTTATTATTTATTTATCAGACAAATCGTTATGATCGTGGGCATATCATCAAAAAAAGAAAAAGAAATGAAAATAATATGTGATTGATTAAAATTAATGTCGGACGTTACGGACGATCGTAAGAAAAAAAAAAAGAAAAAGGAAGAAAGAAAGAAAGAAAGCAACGAAGAAAATAAAAAAAAGAAAGAAAAAATCAATGAAAAACGACAGACTATCCACGAAGAAAAGTAAGCGACAAAATGACACGAATTTTTTCAAAACGCATAATCGAATGAAAATAATAATAATAATATGCATAGTAAAAGCCGATAATCGTTCGTGCAGCAAAGAAATAATGAAAATAAAAGAAAAGAAGAACGATCGACAAATTAATTCTTTTTGTTATAATTTATTACGTTGTGTGTGTGTGTGTGTATGTGTGTGTGTGTGTGTGTGTGTGTGTCTGGTGTAAGATGACTAAATAAAAAAAAAGAAAAAGAAATAACCAATTAAAAAAAAGGAGACAAAAGGGAAACGAGTATGATATAAAAATTTTTTCTCGCGTAAACGACAAAATAAAACGAAACGAAACAAAACGAAAAGAGAAAACAAAGTAAAATGAAACAAAGGAAAATGAAAAAAAAAATCGTCTCTTCCTTCGAAGAAAAAGAAAACGTATAAAAATGACGGCGCATTGCACACTGTATAATAATCACGCACGTACATATGTTGCATACGGTATACATACGATTAATCATACGAATGCTTATGCGTCGGTGTAATTAATTATTGTTCTCCTTCCCCTCCCCCTCCCACTCTCCAACCCTTCCATCAACACTACTATCACTGAAACATCACTTCTACCGCAAACATACGATCTCATGTAACATCATTTACGAAAAAGGAAACAAAACTTGTATCAGAAGCGAATTTTCCGATTTATGCCGAAATGTGGCCACGAAATCAGAGGTATATATATATATATACATATGTGTGTGTGTGTGTGTGTGTGTGTATAACGTGTATGTACATATATTATATACACATATACAAATGGAAATAGCAGAGAAATATGGACATCATTTAGCGTGCATTCACATGAATTCAATGTACGAGAATATTCTCTTACATATATATATATATAAAATGTGTATGTGTATATGTATATGTATATACCTATGTATGTATATACATTACGCGTAGTCGAATAAAGAGACAATTACTGTAAATCCTTACTTAATTCTTCCACGACTTCTCATTCTTTTTTTTATATATTAAATCCTAATCAATTTCTATCTCCTATTTCATCGTTATATATCTATCGAATTATTAGATATATTCGGAAAACAATAATGAACATATCGATATCTAATTTATGCGATTACCCTTTTAAGGTAATAAAGTAAATCGCAGCTTTTGCCGTTCTCTCGATATTTGTACGTATACCTATATACTTACACACATACATACACACACATATTTATGTATATATGTACGTGTAGATACGGATATACATGCATACATAAATACGACATACATATGGGTAGCATTGGTGATTATTTAATCTAACGAACTGTTGTAAATCAGAAATTTCGCATTGCCCTGCGCGATACGCCGGAAGTAGACGTACACGAGCGAACAAATCATTATAATGCACAGGACGCGTTCGATTTTCGTTATTTACCGAGTTGTTTGTATTTCGCTTGTTAGGAAAATTAGTAATGATTGCATTGCAATAGTAACAAGACCACGTTAATAATACATTATTTTATTAAGATTTTCTTTTAACAATGTATTTATATACAATTAAATATATAAGTTCCCTATGACAAATAATATATAATACAATGATTATCAAATAAAATGGAATAAAAGAAAATAAAGAAATAAATCTACAAACATACATACGTACATACACACACACATATACATACATAGATACATACATATATATATATATATATATATATATATATAATATATATTAACGTATACGTACTTTAGGAGGCTATATATTCTATAAAATCGTAATTCTCGAGGTTAACTGCAATTCCCGCTACCTGTGGCCTCGGATATGACCTCGATGATTATTCAATTTAATGAGCCATTGTAGACGGCCTCTGAAACGTGACGTTTACACCGCAACCCGTTTCCAGACTTCGATCGGTCGTTCGTGCTTAACGAGTTCGCGAGACTCTCTCTCTCTCTCTCTCTCACGCACACTTCACGTACAAGAGAATGAGAGAAAGAGAGAGAGAGAGAGAGAGAGAGAGAGAGACAGGGAGAGAGAGGCAGAGGTAATACCTATGCCGTTCTCTTTCCATTTCTCTCTCTCTCTCTCTCTCTCTCTCTATCAATCTACCTCTCTTACTAACACTTACACACATCTCTAGAATTTCGATCCGATGACTAGCACGCAACAAGACTCTACAGATAATTAGTAGACACTTCGAATCGAATTAATCCGTGATACGAATTATCTACGTGGACCATTAATTAAGAAGCTAGTCTGTATGTACCTGTGTATATATGTCCTATATACGTCTTCGTATCTATGAGAGAAATATAGACCAAACATAGAACGACCAACGAGAATACACGTTGGAATTGTAAAGGTTCGCTAAATCGTCGATTTCGTTTGAACCGATCGAACGAGGTTTAAAAGAGAAAGGGGATGAAAGAACATCGACTTGTTCACACGAATAGATACACGATCGGTCGATAGGTATATAAGATCGAACTATAGTAAGACGTTTCAAGGCTGATCACGAATGGGCCCAACCAACCTCGGACTCCTTTTTCTTTCTGTCTTTCTTTCTTGCTTTCTTATACACATATATGCTTTTTTTTACTTTTCTCTTTCTCCCTCTCTCTCCTTTCAGTAGCAGCCTCTGGCTAGTACTCAGAAAGAAGGGAGAAAGGGAAGTTAGAAAAAGGGTTGGCTCGTTAATCCAGATCGCTGGTGGAAGAGTAACTGTGGTGGATGAGAAAAAACCAGAGTATGAGAGAAAGAGAGAAAGAGATGTAGGATCCTTTCGATCGTCGATGACGATGAACGGTGGTGTAGTGTTCGATCCGACGAGAAAAGAGAAGTAAAGAGTAAAAAGATAGGACGAGGGGATAAGGAGAAGTAAGGAAGAAGAGAGTGAGTGTGTCGGTCTCCTTTGAAAGAGGAGGGCCGAGGATATTGTAAGTGGCTGCGAATCCTTTATAACTGAGGGAGAACTCGCGGATGGTAGGTAGGTATGGGCGAGCTTGGAATTTTTGATGTAGTAGCAGGCAGATATGAATATCGGAAAGTTCCCAAAGGAATTCCGTAAGGAGGGAATCTGTGGATGTGAGAGAGAGAAAGAGAGAGAGAGAGAGAGAGAGAGGAGAAGAGGAGGAGGAGGAGAAGGAGGAAAAGGTGGCTGGGAAACTAGCTCGACCAACTTTGAGAAATCGTCGAAGAACCGATAAACTTCACGCCAAACAAACAACGCGATCCAATGGACTGATACACCTTTGACTATCGATAAGGTGAGTACGAAAGAGAGAAAGAGAAAGAGAGAAGAGAGAAAAAGAAAAAGATGCTGACGAACTGGTTAGATTTTATCGATGTAGATATATTTCTAAGAGTCTCGACTGCGAAACTTTTTCAAGGGAGAATTTTCTTCCAGGAAAAAAAAATATTTATCTTTTATCGAAGAAATTGATCGTAGAGAAGGTAAAAGAAAATAAATAAAAATAAGTGAAGTTGCATCTCCTTGATAAATTATTAATTAATTGACAAAATCGTAACGTGTACACCGTTAGATTAATTGTGATATAGGTATGTGTACCTTTCTATTTCTATACTTGCTGCTATGCCAATAAAATTTTTCCAACAGTACGGAAAGTTATTTTTCTGCTTGAAAACGTACGCTTACGTTAACCAGTATATTACAATGCAAACGTAAAACGAAATTACGCTCGATTTAGCAATGTCTGTGTATTCAGATATATAGGTTCGTGAGATTTCTATTTTAAATGTCTGTGTATATATGTATATATGTATGTACATATGTATAACTATAATATTGATATATATATATATATATATATATATATTACAATTTTTTAACCAAGTATTAATAGTAGTAAGTAATTTATACAAGATCTATTTAATAAAATGGATAATTAAACGAATTGAAATATATATACACATATATATATCGTACATGAATAGGTAGGTATTTATATATATATATATATATATTCGTGTACGATCAGCTGTAAAATCTTTGAGAGATTTAATTCATATACATATATATACATATATGTACATTTTTCAATAGAATATCGTTCAAACGAAAAATAAAAGCTTCGTGATTTCGATATACTCCAAAAAAAAAAAGGAAAAGGAAAAGAAAAAAAGATACCGATTAAGTTTCAAACTGTATTGTTTTAATTTCATTATTTAACCAACCATTGAAAATATTCGAAGTGCCGTGAATAGATTTCGATTTAACAATCGACGTTTCACCAAACTTTTTTCACATTTATCGTTGAAATACGATTACAAATTTGTATGCGTATTTGTAACCAGAAACATGGGCAAACTGAAAATCCTGCGAGAAAAGGAAAGGAGGAGGAGAAGTAAAAGGAGAAGAACAAGGACAAGAAGAAGAAGAAGAAGGAGAGAGTGCAAACCCGTAGAAGGGTAGGGTAGGTAAAGAGGAACCCTATAGCGAGTTTCGCGCCCTATCGCGAATCTTACCGCACGTGTAAACTCATAAACTGTCAGGTCTCTGCAAGCCCGAGACGAAAATCGTGATACGCGTTAAAACCATTACGATCTTGCGATCCTTTGGAAACGAAAATAACGACACGCCATGTTGGAATATACGTTCAGATATACGTCGTCTCGAAAAAAAGGATAAAAAAGAAAAAAAAAATATATCTACGATCGAGATTAAACAAAGACATTTTTTTCTTTTACAATTTAAAATATCCTTATCTACGTATCCATACGTCTGTTAAAAACGACACGGATGTAAAAGGATAATTATGGCAAAATATATGGAATCTTTTAATAAGTTATTAATTTCTTATTGTACCTGATTATATATAAATCATATTATTATATAATTTTTCGATACGTTGAATATTGTATGTTTTTATAAGAAAAATATGATAAATCGAAGTTTTACGTATGTCTGCTAAAAGACGCACGATGAATACGTATGAATAGACGAGGTATAAAAAATATGAAGAAATATCAAATCTCTTAATGAATAATTTGTATTTTTGAACGATAAATAAATTATATGTTATTATTATTATTTCGTAAAAGTGAATTATTCCACGTAGGTATATTAAAGAATATATTGATGTGCTATATACATACATATACACATGTTATAATTCTCTTTAAAGAAATACATTGAAGATATATCGTAATAATTTAAAAGAAATATTGAACGTATAAAGGACGAACAAACAATCTGAGTAGTCGATATTGTGTCGTAAGTGACATTGCGTTATCGGATTTTCAGGTACAGTCTAACAGGCGATCGTTCGTCGTTTAGAAAACTTTTAATCGACGACTTGCTCAGCTGATCTTCGCTTGATTCCAATCGCGAATAAAATTTATTGGAAAGCAATCGGATAAACGATCGTTGCCGAATCAGATTGGGAGTGTCGAATGTTCAATGGAAATTTCGAAAACGATTTTAATGAAACCTATATATATATATATATATATATATATATATATATATATATATATGTACACATACATGTATGTATACAATATATATGCGCATTCCATTTATTTTTTCTTTCTTGGTGGAAACAAAAGACGTAAAAAAACGGATATAAAACAAAATAAATAAATAAACAATAAAATAAAAAAAAAGAAATGTACGTGGGTGATAATTTGATTTGAAATATAGATCGATTTTAGGACACGGCGTATCTCTTTTAAAGTTCAACGCTTGATTTGAAGAGTTCTCTTCGATGTGACACCAACGGAACGAAACCGTCCAACTTTCGAAAGGCAAATATCCGCTTTAATCGAAACGAACTTGGAACGGTTTACTCGTCTAAAGAGAACGACGGAGAGAGAGAGAGAGAGAGAGAGAGAGAGAGAGAGAGAGAGAGAGAGAGAGAGAGAGAGAGACACAGAAAAGAGTAGGAGACAGTATTTTTAATGAAAGGATCTCACGGAAACGAGAGGAATTATTTTATTTTCAAATTCGAAAAACTTGGTTAACAACGTTACATTTATAAACGTAACGAGAATATTGTTAACTAATAGAAATCTTTTTTTATTTAACACGATCTATACAATGTTATATTTAGAAAGCATTAACCTATAGTGACAATCGGTCATTGATCCTTCCTTTGCCATCGATTTCGTAATATATATAGTTAGATGTTACGATCTAAAAAAATCTTATACATACATACATATATATGAAATATAGTGAATTAATATCAATTTATAAATTATATAAATCTTAAAATAAGGTAGGAAAAAAAGAATCATATACAGAATTATGATTTTGAAAGTTAACGAAGATAAGAAAGAATACGTTCGTGCGGATAAGATAATTAGTCAAAGAGAGATAATTTTGTAGACGAATTAGCCTACTTTAGTTCTAGAGGTTCGCGATCTGTACGCGATCGTAAAGTGCGGTTCGCCGTAGCTGGCGTCGCGTTAATCAATTTCATTGAGTATCCGATTTCGGGCGGGCCAGGTGCGGTGTCGGTCTGCGTAAACCTGATCAAACGATGCCACCGTGAGCCAGGCTTCGCGTTCATGTTATTAATTGGGCTCCGCATAACACAGCAATAACATTAGCGAAATAATATAATAACACTATCGGCACTCGACCACCATCCTCGACCACCAATGAAAGCCAACGAAATTTAGCGTCGATCTATACCAGCGAACATTTGCATAATGCCTCCTGCATTTACCCCTGCGCTTCGCTTTATTAAAACTCAAAAGGTCACCCTCTCTCTCTCTCTCTCTCTCTGTCTGTCTCTCTTTCACTCCCTGTCTCTCTCTCTCTGTCTATCTCTTTCTTTTTGTTTTTATTAGATCTTATCGTTCAACGATCTTCTCTATGAAAATAATAATAGGAACAAAAAAAAGGAAATAAAATAAAAAGAAGGAAGAAAAGAAGTAAACCAAAGAAAATATCTCAGAAAGAAATAATAATTATGAAGTATGCAAATATAACGTCGGATCTATCGAAAAAGGAATATCATTGAAAAAACAAGAAGACTAAAAAACGATAATAAATTTTGCATAGAATATTGCAATGCTTTCGATTCCATATTTCGATAATGCAATAATAAACAAGTAACATATTACATATTAGAATAGATATAGCTCGATGTAACTCGAAAAAGTAGAGATTTTAAGTAGAATTACGTCGAATAAAAATAACATTATATCTATTCGATTCGATCGTTCGCGCGATATGTAATACATCCTTCGTGTATTTTCTAATCGAAGGGAACGGTCATTTTTCAAAAAGTTCCAAAGCGAATTTGAAAGATTTGAGAGAAATATTGGCAGACGTAGGAAACAAAGAAGAAGATAATCTTGAAGGTCCCTGAGGAAGAGAAGACTCGAAGAGAAGGAGATAGGAGAGATAGATAGAATAGATATTTATCTATCTGTCTAGCTATCTGTCTGTCTGCTTGTCTATCTGTCTGTCTGTTCGTTGATGATGCTGGAAAGAGATATACGTATGTATACTCTATCTCGCACTCACACTCGCTAAATCGGACACGGAGGTACGTTTGTGCGGTGGAACGGGAATAGAGGGGTGGGTGGAGGGATGAAGGGGAAGGGGTAGGGTGGTGAAAGAGGAGAGGAGGGGAAGAGGAGTGGTCGGAGTTGGGGTAGAAGCGAGTATGGGTTTTAATTATTTCCACGAGATGAGATTTCGCCACGGTGGCTAGTATTGAGCGTTAGTCCGGTGTAAATTCCAGGATCCCGGGCTAATCGGCATAATTCCACGGAATCCGTAATGGACTTTGGAATGGGTGGGACGTTAGTGAACGCTGGGGCTAGCAACACCCACCTCGCACCCCACGAAAGAGAGGGGTGAAAGAGGGTGAGTGCCTTCCGCTTTTACACCACCGATCCTACGGCACACCATTGTCCTCTGTCTCTCTACCATCTATTCGCCATCTCTTTCTCTCTAATTCTCTTTCTCTCTGTCCGTCTTTCTCTTTCAGATACACACATATACACAGTAGCCTCTTCTTCGGTCCCACTTTACTTGCACGGCAAATTAGATCTTCCCAACGTTGACCAACTTTAAAGGGCTTAACGCAATAGATTTACCAATCGTAGAGAAAATCTGACCGCGAAAGATCGGTTGGTTTTCGGCGTTGGCTCGTAACACGTAGGTATATACTATTTTATAGATAATTCCAACGATTAAGATGCGTTAAATACGATAAATACTGCGACTAATTACCTTTCAAAAATAAAAGTACATATATATATATATATGAAGAAAGAGAGGAAGACAAACAGATAAACAAGACAAACAAGGAAGGAAGAAAGAAAGATAAAAAAGGAGGAAAGGAAAACGATGTTATAGGAAGAGACGTTTGAAAATCAGCTTTCCGAAGTTTGTCTGGTCTCGCTCGTTAGCGAGGTTTCCTCGTCCGAAGAGACAACAAACGTGAGAGTAAAAGAGGAAGAGAAAGAGAGATAGATAGACAGATAGACAGAGAAAGAGAGGAAGAGAGATAGATACAGCAGTCAGGCACGTATGTAGGTAACAACTAACCTTTCCCCCTCTACTCCTCCTTTCGTACTTCTTCAACCCTATCACGGTTTCTATCCACACATTGTTCAGGAACGAATAGGAACAGGACCGTATACCACAAGGAGAGGGACTGACTATAGAATAGGAGTCTCGTCGTCGAACGTGTAGCAGTAGACTTGGACAAGTAGTAGACTTGGACAGTTCGACCGGCAACGTTCGATGCTAATGAAATTCCAACGTTTCTCGGTCGCTTTCGCGGATCGCGTAATCGTTTCAACTGACTACTGACTCTCTCTCTCTCTCTCTCTCTCTTTCTCTCTCTCTCTCTCTATTTCTATCTATATGTCTTTCTCTCTGTCTTTCTCTATCTTGTTCTCTCTCTCGTTTTATCTCATTTTATCTCTGTCTAGCTAGTATTCGACTCACTGGCCCAGCTTGACCTTCTCGAATCGACTCGACTCGACTCGACTCGACTCGACTCGACTCGAGTCGACTAGAATCGACTCGACTAGAATCGACTCGACGAAGTCACACACCGAACACGATCGACAACCACTACTATTACTATTACTACTACTACTACTATTCGTTCAAATCCGAATCGAGAGAGAGGGAAAGAGAGACTGAAAGAAGCTCGATTTCCAGTCGGAAGCGCGGCCCAGCTCTGAAACGTAGATGGAATTTTAGAGACGTATTTTCTCTCGTCCGTCTGTCGATCCCTCCGATCATTTTTCTATTTCTTTTCTCCTCTCTCGCAATTAGTACTGATTTCTTTCTATTTTTTACTTTTTTCTTTCTTTTTTTTATCGCTTCTTTCATTACCCCTCCTCATGCTCAACCCTCTCTTGAAGAAAATATCGAACGGACGTCAAAGCGTTTAATTTGTTAAATCGTTCAGGAATATTTTTGACAGAGATCAAAATTAAATTTATTCGTACGTATACGTATACATTTTTATCAGACATAAGAAATTAAATTCATGTAAAATCCTTGTAAAAAATATGTATGTTCCTCTGTATAAATTTTCAAATGTATATACGTGTATACATATACCCATATATATCTACAAACACACACACATATACTATTCTATCCTATCCCATCCTATCCATCGATATAAAATCAGACTGAATCTGAATAATTTCAAGAGAATCTTTTTGGATTCGTAAAAAAGTCTGGGCATGTAACTATACATATAGATAGATATAGATAGATAGATAGATAGATAGATAGATAGATAGATAGATAGATAGATAGATAGATAGATAGATAGATAGATAGATAGATAGATAGATAGATAGATAGATAGACAGACAGACAGACAGATAAATAGATAGATGGATAGATACTATCCTAGTTACTACATACATTTACCAAGATTCTTCCTTGAATAATTTACATTCGCTCCAGTTTTAGTAGTACGATAATGCGGGAGAACTCTGAAACAAAGTAGAGAACCGTGAATAGCGAGAGGGTAAAATAAGAAGAAAAAGTAGAAGAGGAAGAAGAAGAGCATGCAGAAGAGGATGAAGAAAAATAAAAAGAATAAGAACAAGAAGACGAAGAAGAAGAAGAAGAAGAAGAAGAAAACGGTTTAGAAGGCACATAATCCTTGGGTGCTTTCGGTAATTGATCGGCGAAAGGATTCGTTGGCTTTGCCCAACGCGCTATCTTCGGAGACTTCATTGCGTACGCACCGAACTATGAACAGTTTGCTGAAAGTTAAAGGCACTTATCGACGACGGCATATCTCCGCCGAGTTTAATCTACCTTGGAATCTAGGTTTCCTTCGAGGAACAGTCTCTCTCTCTTTCGCGAGACACTCATTTCCTTCCACCGTCTGTACCCGATTACCACCCGGGAATGTTTATTAAATCCGGCTGTGACTCCTTCTTTCCAAACCCCCAACCACCCTTACTACCCAGAAAGAAAGAAAGAAAGAAAAAAGAGAGAGAGAGAGAGAGAGAGAGATCACCTACCTTTATTGCTACCTCCTCTCTGATTCTCCTCGATTAAAAGCTTCACTTCGGGGATTCGATCATTCGATTCTTTCTTTTTTCTCTTTCTCTCTGTTTTTTCCTTTTATTTATTTATTTTTTTTTTTGCTCTCTTTTCTTTTTTCTTCTCCCTTTTTTCATACCGTTTTTCTTAAATTTTCGAAACTCGTCTTTTTGATTTTTTTCTAGTTCTCAAACACAACTTCTCATCAATTGCATTTATCGTATTTATTATAATGAAGTCGACTTTTTGTGTAGCATCGACGTAACTGTATTTGAAGGAGTAATGATATCGATATATATATATATATATATATATATATATATATATACACACATATATATAACGTTACGACAGACAGGAAATTCGAAACTGTCATAAGCGGGAAATTCGAATGTTGATGAGAGAAAAAGGAAGGAAGACAGAAAGAAGGAGAAAGCACGCTCGCACGAGAGAGAGAGAGAGAGAGAGAGAGAGAGAGAGAGAGAATGAAATAATTAGAGCTCTTTAGCAACGTCATCGACGATGGCTAGGCGTTGCATCGCGTTGTACGAAATTCATTATACTTTCCTTTTTCTTTTCGTAAAATAAAAAAAAAATGAAAGTAGGTATGCATAGCTGAAGCTGGGATAGAAACTTTTATTCGATGGTAGAGAAACGACAGGGGATTGAAAATTTTCTGGGAAAATTTGTTCTATTTTCCTTCGTCGAATAAAACGACAGAGAGAGACAGAAAAAGATAGAGAAAGAGAGAGAGAGAGAGAGAGAGACAGAGAGACAGAGAGAGAGAGAGAGAGAGAGAGAGAGAGAGACAGTCCTAAGAGAAGTTAGCGTAACTGGTGCGTATTAAATCGCACGCGTTCCGCTTGGTTTAGCTCGGTGGTCTCTGCAACGACGCAAACTTGACACTGGTCCCTTCCGTTTACATTCGCTTTGCGTTCTTCCACCCAGAGTCGAGAAAGAGAGAGAGAGAGAGGGAAGGAGTAAGATAGAAAGCAACTTCGAACCAATTGCGGCACGCAAAGCAAACTGCTAATACATTCACGAACGTTATTTAAACGAAAGAGAGAGAGAGAGAGAGAGAGAGAGAGAGAACGTTTAGAGAACAATTTTCAATCGTATTCAATCGTAAGATCTTGGGTCTGACCTTTACATGACTAACATATATATTATGTATTATATTTATATATATGTATGTATGTATGTATGTATGTATGTATATATATATGTACGTATGTATGCATGTATATTGATTATATCTTAACCCTGATTCCCTGAGTCGATAAACGATTCAAGGAAACTGGAACGTTTGCGAAAGAGAAAGAGGTAAAGGGAGAAAAGAGACAGAGAGAATATTAATGCATTGTTGAAAAATTTGTTAAACTTTGAAAACTGGAGACTATAAGTATTATCGTTAATTATATATATATATTTGTATGTATGTATGTATGTATGTATGTACGTACGTACGTATGTATGTATGTACGTATGTATGTAGTATATGATCATGAATTTTTTAATAAAAAATTTCGTTCAATAAAATATTTCGAATGGGTAGAATTTTTTTACATGCTAGAACCACAGGCAAGATAGTTTGAAAATTAAAATTAAAAAAAGAAATTGGAGAAAGAACGTCGTTGATGCTTCGATGCTTTTGATTAAATTGATCTTGAAAATATGATGCATCTGATGTGTTTTGGGTTTAATAATTTCTTATAACAATTTGAGAAACACGTGCATGAGAGAAAGAGAGAGAGAGAGAGAGAGAAAGAGAGAGAGAGAGAGAGAGAAAAGAAGAGAGAGAACAGAAGTTGACAAGATAATAAAAATAGAAATATGTCTACAAAGAAAGTAATACATAATTTAGAGATATTTACATAAATAAAATGCAATGTCCTTATTTTTTTTTTCTTCTTTTCCCATTCATTCTACAGGATCTTCAATTAGTTTCTTTAGCTTATACTAATACGTTTACAATAACAAAACGAATGAACGGTTCGATTAGAAACTTTCATCGCACTTGTACGAGAATTGATATTACCGAAGAGTATCGATTTTAATTATGATATACCATCCCACCCCCTCCTCCTTTCTTTTTCTCTCTCTTTTTCTATCTCTCTCTGAGAAAATTACTCTGTTGAGCTTTTAATAAAATTTTCTCTTCTCGTCGAAACGCTCCCGATGAGAGTTCGATCGAGTAACGATGATAAAGACGCGCTATCGTTCACAACAAAAGGTTTCTCTTCTATACATACAAATGCGCGCACACACACCCACAATACGTATGTATATGGTATGTACATAAAAAAGAGAACTATCGTTGTCTCAGGAACGTTGTAACATTATTTCAAGCAAAGTAGATACTAAGGAGGGGGCAAAAAAGAAAAGAAAAAAAAAATAGAAAAATAGAAAAAAGAAATAGAAGACGAGATATGATAAAGAAATAGAAAAAGATTCTTCTTATATTAGAACAAAAAAATTCATTCGTAGTTTATCGAGGGATATTAAACTAAAATTTCCTTTATTAGTCTCTAAGAATATTATAATGAAATAGATAGATAGATAGATACGTAGAGAGAGAGAGAGAGAGAGAGAGAAACGTTAACACTTGTATTTAGACGCGGATTCGCGAACGATCTTCGAGGCTACCCGCGTGGCTCACATGCCGACAAAGGATCCTTTGTTCACTATGATCGTATCCTGTGACCGACAAACTACGGCGTTGCTTGCTCTCTGTACTCGAACGAGAGAGTGACAGAGACAAAGAGAGAGAGAGAGAGAGAGAGAGAGAGAGAGAGAGAGAGAGAATATGAGGAGTCTCTCTCTCTCTCTCTCTCATACGGGCTTGTATACACATACAATTAGACATTTACACGGTCACACGAAGCTGAGTGACGACCAATACTGGTGTACGGCTGCCTAGGCTGTCTTTGACGTATTCACTGTTACAATGCCAGGTTCTACGCCTTTGAAGCTTCGTCGTAGGTAACGTCGCTCGTACTTCCCTATATATACTATGCAATGTCTGTGTGTGTGTATGTGCACCGCGTACGTACGACCACGCGAAACTGCACTCGGCATCAAAACGATAATGGAACCTAACGTATGATATATATATATATGTGTGTGTGTGTGTATGTATGTATTATATATGCATGTATATATATATATATATGTATATATGTAACTGAGAGAAAGAGAGAGAGTGACAGAAAGAGAAACAACGAGCATGAAACAACGAGTATGTAAATCGACCGTCCCTTTATACGTCAACCTTTTGGACACTCGAAACAGCAGAAATAAATTCGATCAAAAAAAAACTAATGATTTTTATTAGTTTCAAGAACGTCTCTATTAACTTCGAGTAGTCAAAGTCGGACACTGGTCGGACGCTAAGCAAGTAGTCGTAACGTTGCACTTCACGTATTGAAGTTTTTAAAGTAGTAATACTCGCGCTTTTCTCCGACGAGGTTTTTCAATGGTTACTTACAAGCATCGTCGACAGAGATTATTTATAAAATATAATACTTGAGTGTTCCCCTTCTATGGGAATTGATTATATAGGATGTTTCGACGTTCGTAGATATTTTTTATTTTAAAAAAGAAAAAAAGAACAAATAGAATTTCGTTCATTAAATTTTGTATATTTATGACAGAGTCTTTTGGATACTTAATTGTTAATTGGATCGCGTATCTATTTTCTTTTTTTCTTTTTATTTTAAAGTGAAGAAGAAACAGGATTAATAAATCTTTGATTTTCTGATAAATTACGATATATTTCATTCCTCCGATCTACAGCGCGTTGTGTATATTAACGATATTAAACCTTCTACCATTTTTCTTGGTACTAAAACCCGCCAAACTTTTTAATAGTTAAAAATTGTCAGTATCGTTTAGAGGAAATATTTATAAATAATTGAAGTGACAAACTTCGATCAGATAAGTTTAAAATCAACGAGCATGGATCACAGGTCACGTCATATCGATCGATCGATCGATCGAGCAATCGTTCAATCAATCGATCAATTAATCCATCGATCGATCGATCGATCGATTGATAATCGTGATATACTATTAGTTTAGAAGTTCCTTCAGATTCATCGAGAGCATCGATCCGTCAATATATTTCGACTCGGCCGCGCAGCCCGGATGAATGACCCGTGCGCGACATCGTGCCGTTGATTGCGCTTTTCCAACAAATCCAATTTAAATATTATCCTCCGATCGAAAAGCGACGGAGTGAAGGTCTCTGTGTGCGTGTCTCTCAATCCATCTGTGTGTCTACGTGTGTATACGCGCGCACGTGTGTTCGTTGCACCACGCGTTGCCTTCTAAAAATAGAGAAAAATATTGAACAGAGAGAAAAAAAAGAGATAGAGAAAGAGAGAAAGAGAAAGAAACTGAGAAAAATGAAGAACAAACAAAGCGTTACACAAACGATTTAGCGATATTTCTCGCTATCACGGCGTTAGAACTCGACGAGCTAATAATGCGCTACGAGCAATCGAATTCCGAGATTATTGCCAACGAGACGATTATCGAAAATCGTTTCTATTGTCCTATTCGTTCCTTTCTAAAATGTATCCAAAAATTTCCAAGATCGATTACGAACGTCACTATAAGAGATATCAATGTCGAATTAATAACATTTTTTATGTCCGCAAATATCTTTTGTATTCGGAACTCGTTTCATTAGTTAAGTCATTTCTAAATAATGCTAAACAAATTAAAAATTGACAAGTTTTCCTATCTCGATTTTAGCAGAATGTGCATATTACGTATTCGCTTGAAATCCGGCTGATCATTGTACGAGCGTGACTACTCAAACATCTTGCTTCTTCTGACATAAGAGTTGTACTGTTTGAAAAACAATCTCATTAATATTAAAAGGATATTAACGAGTTAATTGTCGAATAAATAAAATGAAAATTCGTTTGTAATTAATATTTAACGAATACGATACATTATTTATACGTCGTTTATTATTTCCAGGAAACATTACACTGATATTAAGGGAAAGGATAATACGATATTAAGGGAAAGGAAAATGGAAAGAAAGGAAAAGAAAAAGAAGAAAAAGAACAGACAAAAAAAGAGCAAAAAATCCGTGGGAACAAAAATTGGAGCATTGAAGCTGCCAACGGACCTACCAACGGCGTTAAAATCAATCGATAGAAAAAAAAAGAAGAGAGAAGAAGAAAAAAGAAAGAAAGAAAAGAAAGAAAGAAACGATCGCGAATATTGTTAATATATTTTAATCGATCGATTGTGTTTTAGACGAACACACGCGATTTCCTCGCGATCGTTAAATCGAGACTCCGCGCTATATGTCCCGAGAATTCAACGTATACCTAATTTAGTTTCGGCCACGGTTACGCGTGCGTATCTATATCCCATTTGTATTCTGTGTATTACGAAATGGAGAAGGACGCGAGGGGATATACGGTAGCACGGGAAATCGCGTTCCCATATCCGGCAATATCATATCCGTCAGACAACTCGACGTGTTTCTCTCGGGCACGAGCCAAATCTATGTTACGCGTGTCTTCCGCGTCATCGGAATCGTCCGTTTTTAGTTTTGTTTCTTCTTTATCCGCAAATCAATTCGATTTATTTTCTTCTTTTAATATCTATCCTTTTCTTTCACTCTAAATTGTAAATTAAAATTTCTCTTCGTCTCTCTCTCTCTCTCTCTCTCTGTTCTTTTTTCTTTTTTTCTCTCTTTTCTTTTTAATATCTCAACAAACCTTATTATTCGTTGCACGACTTTATATCAATGATATTATCCCGAATTATCGGATATCGCGTTTACGTCGGAAAGGAAAAATGACTTTTTCGAAAAACGAGAAACAAAAATGGAAATAAAAATTAACGAAAGGAAAAAATGGAAGAAATAGAAGAAACGATATCGTTGCACAGAGAAATAACGCAGCAGCAGCAGCAGCAGCAGCGGCGGCGATAGGAGCAACAGCAGGCGGACTCATCGAGAGAGGCTAATTAGCTCGGCGATGCGCGGAAATTGTACGATGTCGATTAGGATCGAGAGAGAGACAGAGAGAGAGAGAGAGAGAGAGAAGGATAGATAGATAGAGAGATTGTAATTAACGGCGATATCATTAAATATTCGAGGTGTAACGCGATATCGAAGTCGTTTAAATCGCTTTCGCGCAATCGAGGAAACTGAGGAGGATATCGTCATTAATTAACGAGTATTTAAACGATCGTTTGAAAAAACTATTTCCATCTCATCCTCTGCGTTTATCAACTCTTTCCGTGTATCTTCCTGTTTACCTAACTAAAGGTAACATTATTTTTTTTTTGTTCGAGAGGTCGCACAGTAGATGGTTAAAAAACAGAAAAGGAAAGAAAATTGGCAAGGTATCTAATATCTTGTTGTAGTATCGATGAGAACGAGTTAGAAAGTGAAAACTTGACCTTCTTCTCATTTCGAATCGATTCGAAGTATAGTCGAAGACTATATAGAACGTATCTAATAATATTCCTTAAGCGTGTGCGCTTCTACGACGTACTACGTGACAGACAGGGATAGAGATAGGGATGAAGATAGACAGAGATAAGGACAGAGATAGAGAGAGAGAGAGAGAGAGAGAGACTGAGAAAGAAGGAGAAAGAAAAAGAGAGAGAGAGAGAGAGAGAGAAAAAAAATCCTTGTGAAACGAGCGAAGGAAACTCGTGTTAGAGAGAACGTTCTCCGGCAATGGGGTGAATATGGGTACCTACGGGGTTTACGCAAGTATCGTCCGCCCTCGTCCAATCTCCTTTATGTCCTTCCAGTTTCTGCAACTGCCTCGCCTTGTCAATCGATATCCATACTCTCGTTGCTATCGAAAACGAAAAGGAGAGAGAGAGAGAGAGAGAGAGTTTCCTTCCTTCCTTCCTTCCTTCCTTCCTTCCTATCGTGAGTCTTTAAACTCGCGTTTCTTAAATTTTGTTCTTTCTTTTCCTTTCTTTCTCTCTTTTCTTTTTTCTTCATTTTTTTCCTTTTTTTTTTTTTAGACAGCCAGATCGTTTTACTTTCCTTTTTTTAATCATTCATATACACGAGTCAACATCAGTCTTTAGAGATATATATTACTAATCGTAATAATTATAGATAGTTATTGATATCGATTCGATCATCGAAGTTTCGTTTGCAATTTTCAGCGCTACTTTATCTCTCGTCAAAGAGTCGTTTAACGTAAATTGGTGTACGCGCATTACGACTGGTGTAAGCATGATTTAATCGAGAGAGAGAGAGAGAGAGAGAGAGAGAGAGAGAGAGAGAAGGAATGAGAGAGACCTTTTAGCGACAAATATTAATTTACAATAAAATCCGATGATTTCTTTTTTATTTTCTCTGTCTTTCACTTCTCTCTCTCCCTCTCTCTCTCTCTCTTTCTCTCTCTCTCTCTCTCTCTCTCTCTCTCTCTATCAACTCGCATTTCACAATTTTGATTGATTCCATGCACAACACCGTGCTTGATTTCCCCGGTTGATTGATTAATAACTAATTACGTCATCGATTATATATATCATGAATTGAAATGAATCGTTAAATATTTCATTTCCTTCTGGCATCTACGCATCAAACACATGGACGTATACACCCTTTCATTATCCAACTACTAGAAAGACGTGGGGAAAATTGATGAAATAAAAAAACCATGAGAAAGAGAGAGAGAGAGGATTTCGTGTCTTCTCATTCATTAGGAAGGATTCTCTTGGTTGTAACGTCACACTATTCACGACGAGTCTTCGTCCCTTAACATTTGCTGGTAGGATCGAAGGGTGAAGTATAACATTGGACTCCAACGAAAGTGAATTTTGCAAAAGGAGATGTAGGGGACAGAAAGGTGTCGGAGAGTGTAAATTATTAAGAGAGAGGAACCTTCTCATTATTAAATTAAAATCCTTTTGTAACATCCTGTAGATATATAAGAAACCTAGTAGTAGATCTATATTAGGTTGGGTGAAAATTTTCTAGACTCGATCGAACGTTCCTAAATTATTTAAAAAACAAACCGATTACATCTGTTTTATCTGTTATATTAAAACGATATTTCTTTATACGGATTAAACTAATTAGACAAGTAATATTAAATATCAAGGATCTTTTGGATCACCCTCTATACACACACACACATATCTATATATATATATATGTATACATAGGATACTTTCAGGGTGATTGTAGAGAAAAAGCTCGTAACGCTCGCAAAGCCTAAGTCGAAGAAATCGCTCGTCTTTCGAAGCATGACCTGAGTCCAACGTTCTTGGATTCGTCGAAGATCGTTCGATCCAGGTAAAAGTGCTACGTGTATGTGTACTATCTTCTCTCTCGTTCTCTCACTTTCTCACCCTCTCTCTCTCTCTCTCTCTCTCTCTCTCTCTCTCTCTCTCTCTCTCTCTCGCTCTCTCTTTATCTCGTATGCGTATATATATATATACAGATATAGTTATATATCTGCACACCTCTTTCTCACTCACTCTTACACGAACTTAGCACTAAGCGAACAGCAACGGGGGATGGTGTATGAGCCAGATGCGCTCGTAAAACCATCGTCCCATAAAACCAGCTAGTTCGCCGGTTACCGAGACGCCCATCAACCATTCCTTACATGGTCTAATTCTCCAGAATACCGAGACTTGCTCCTGCCGCTAGTACTACCTCTCCCCTCACTACCACTACCACTACCACTACCACCACCACCACCACCACTACTATCGCTACCACTACTACCACCACCCACAATCCACCATCCACCTCTTAGCTCTCTTACTTCTCCACCATCTTCTCTAGCCATCTATACACTTACGAACTTATCCCCGTCGTCCCGACGATTTTATCTGACGTTTGCAAAAAAAAAAGAAAAACAAACAAACAAAAATAAAAAAGAAAAAAGGAAAGAAAAAAAGAAATCGGAATGACCTATACGTTCATTCGAATAGCTATTGTCGATTTTCTTTCTTTTCCTTTTTCTTATTATTCTTTTTTTTTTTTTTTTTATTGATCTTTCCTTCAAAATAACCACTTAATTTTTCATTCGAAAGTTAAAAATATCTTCCTTTTTTCCTATCGTCGTACGATGTGTCGTAATCGTGTTTTTGTAAAGAGTCGGGGATAATTAAAAGAAGAGGGAGAAGAGGAAAAAAGAAAGAAAGAAAAATTGCATCGCTAGGAATATATTTCCTTCTTTAATATTATTATTATTATTATTATTATTATCATACAAGTAGGTAACAATTTTTCTTTCCTCTTTCTACTCTCTCTTTTTTTTTATATTTTTTGATCAAAGAAGAAGAAAAAAAGAAAAGTGCAATCGTAGAAGATCGTTTCGCTACCTCCGGCGAAATTTAACGTCGTCTCATCGGCAAACGCATTCGCATGAAATGTGGACTGGTCCTTTGGAACCCTCCAGAGAAAGAAAAAGGCAACGCTTATCCTATCTTTCATTCTCCTTTCTTTCCCATCAGTCCTCCCTCTTGCGAAGGGAACTTGAGGGTGAACACCAAGCGCTAACGTCTCTGCGGGACGATTCTGTCTTAGTCTGCCTCTTTCTTCCTTTTCTCCTACTTTTTCTCTCTCTCTCTCTCTCTCTCTCTCTCTCTCTCTTTCTCTCTCTCTCTCTGTCTCTCTTTTTCTCTTTCTCCCTTTCTCTCTTTTCCTTTCCTTGTGATATCAATGTCTCCTGGATCTTCACGGTCCTCCAAGAACAAAATCACTTCCACTTTCCTCATTCCAAATCCTCTTCGAACTCTTATCGAACAGAACACGCTATTTCGTAAAATACTTCAACGATATGTTTCTTCTCGTTATTAAACGAAAGATTTATAAACGATTTATATACTTGTGTATTTTATTAACGTATGTATATATATATATATATATTTATTTTTCCTTTTGGTTCGTTTCGATTCGATTCGAATGGCGCGTCGTTTCTTCTCTAAAAAAATTCTTTGTAGATTTTACTCGTTAAAATCATACTCATATGTATGTCCTTTTGCATTTTACAAACGGTCGGACTTTCGTATCCCTGTTGAAAACGACTGATTCCTCGAATAAAAATGATCTATGCTTGTACTGATCTCGATGCTCGTATAAACTAATACCACGTATTTTCGCGCTCATGTATGATTCATTCTTTATCTCTTTTTTAGATTGAAAAGAAAAATAGAACCAACAAAATAAATCACAAATACAATTCGTCCTTAATGAATTAATCTAGAAAAAGAAGAACAAGGAAGAAGAAAAAAAAGAAAAAGAAATGATTAGAAAGCCGATCAAACTCGAACGCGAAAAATACATACGTGATAGGATTGAAAATAGGAAATAAATAAAAAAAGCAAAAAGAAAAAAGAAAAAGGAGAAGGAAGAACTAATTGTTAATATGAGCCGCGTGTGTGTATATGTAAAATAGATAGAAAGAGACAGAGAGACCAAGAGAGAAAGAGAGAGAGAGAGAGAGAGAGAGAGAGAGAGAGAGAGAGATAGTTATAGGAAAGGGTAGGGCTGCCGAATAAATCGGATGATAAGATTTGCATATTAGTAGCGTAACTGTCTCTTCAGGCAGAGTTTACCGCCCCTTTCGTGTTGTGCCCTAGCCGAGCTATTCGTTCGTATTCTCCCCCAACGAATTCCCAACCCACTCCCAATTTTGACCAGAGAGTTTTCCAACCCTTTTTCCAAGCGTCGAGAGGCTGAATCGACGGACTAGGAGAAGGCTCTACGGTAATCCGGGACAAAAAGTCGCGTACCTTCGAGTTTACATTATCAAGCGAATCGATGCTTTCCATCTCTGTCTATTATCCCTTTCTCTCTTCCTCTCTCTCTCTCTCTCTCTTTCTTTTTCTACACCTTTCTCTCTTTCCAAATGCAAATCGACGAGAGAATTTTCACGCTGGGGATACCCTCCCAAGGGAGAGAAAGAAAATAAAATAAAATGAAAACAAAAAAAAAGAAAATTGGAAGATAAAGAAAAAAAAAGAGAAAGAAACAAGAAAACAAAAAAGAAAGTAAAATACAAAAAAAAAAGAGAGAGAGAGATTTAATTTAATCGACGTATTATTGGATATAATCGAACCTTTCGGATTTCTGTAACAATATTTACATAATGACATTTATCAAGAACGTCAGCCCGTCACTTTAGATAATAACGTATTATTTTTCGTTCGTTTTATTTTTGCCTTGTCTTTTTTCCTATTTTCGTTTCTCT
Organism: Vespula vulgaris; assembly: GCF_905475345.1. Lineage (NCBI taxonomy): Eukaryota > Metazoa > Arthropoda > Insecta > Hymenoptera > Vespidae > Vespula > Vespula vulgaris. The sequence continues at coordinate 1,335,819 of NC_066603.1, read as the reverse complement.
TCTTTTATCCCGTTTTACCTTTCTCTTTTTGTTTTGCCTCTATTATTTAATCCGGTTTTAAGTTACAAATCGATATGTCGAAAATAATCGAAATGATTATCACATTTTTAGTCGGGAGATAAACTTTTGATAGACAAAATCACATTTATATCTTTTCGATCTCGATTTGGATAATGAAGAAGAGTTGACAAAAATAAAACAATTTCCTTTTTTTTTATTTATTTCCCTCTCTCTCTCTCTCTCTCTCTCTCTCTCTCTCTCTCCAGAGTGACTATCGTGTTTCGAATTTAAGCTCTTCCAAAAATTATATACATATATATATATATATACATCGTTGAAAGTATCAACCCCTCAATCCTCACACGTTACTTATGTAAATTTTCGAAAAAGAAGAAGAAGAAGGAAAAAATGCGTCGTCCATTCTTAGCATGACTTCCCTTATACCCATCTCAGCCCTTCGACCCTTCGATAGAATAGAAAAAAGCAAAAGAGAGAAAGGCTTGCACTTTCATCGGTTGGTCCGGGGCTAAAAACTCGCTCTCGACACTCGAGTGTAAGTCGATGGATAAGTGAGAGAAAGGGGATGGATATCGCGATATCGAGAAACGTTATCGCCCACACCGATCCTGAAAGCGGCCTCTCACATTCACTTTTTTCGGGAGCATCGTTTACTATGGAATAGGAAAAGAGAAAAGAAAAAAAAAAGAGGAGGAAAAGGAGAAAGAAAAAAAAATCACGCCATAGAATGCGTACACTTTTTGGTCGGATTTCTTTTCTTTTCTTTTCTTCTTTTATTTCTTTTGTTACGACGTTTTTTCTCTCATCGACCCCATCAAATTTTCTCTTACGGTCTCATACTTTTATTTTCAACGTTTAGTAATATCGTTTGGTAATGTTTGATTCCATAGAAAAGATGTAACAGAAAGAATAGAAAATAATGTACTTCTATCATTTATTTAATATCAATATTTTTTCTCATTTTATTAATCGTCGAAATTATCAATGATATAACGTACGTTATATTTCTGCAAGATAATAGCATTAACAAAATAATGTAATAAATAAATAATCTATAAAGAATAGATATAGTGTTAGAATAAATGGATAGAGATAGAAACTCGAAACAATGTGAGAGAAATGTCACCTAAAAACAGGATGACGAACGATCTAGGATATAATACCGATCCCATTAAATATGTTTAATACATACATACGTACATATATAGATAAAATTCTATCCATTAAGAGAGAACAACAATGGTTCAAATATTATATATATATATATATATATATATATATATTCTTTGCTTCCCTTGGATGTTGAGCAAACCCTCGATGAGATAACAAAGTAATACATAAGTGAGAAGAGCACCATTAATCATTTCACACTGCTTCTTTGGTGTCATCGATTAGTTCAACGATCGTCGAAGAAAATTACCACGGAAAAAAAAATAAGAGAAAAAAAAGAAAGAGTTGCGATTTAACCGATTGTTCGATCTTATCGACAGATAATTAGAGAGTTACTGAGACCATCAAATCGTGTTAACAATTAATTAAGAAAAAGAGAGAGAGAGAAGGATCAGATTTACATTGTGTTGGTTAAAAGTTTATTTTCAAAATCAATTACTCTAACTCTTTTAGCTTTAAGCCAATTTTCTTCTTTTTTCTGACATTACGAATCTTTGGCCCAATCTGTATACATACATACATACATATATATATATATATATATATATATATATATATATATATATGGATGTATCTGTGTGTGTTTTTTGGTGCTAAATAGAGAAGGACAGGAACACAGAAACGACTCGCTCTGAGGTTCTATCTTTCTTCTCTTCTCTTCTCTTCTTTTTCTTCTTCTATCTCGTCGAGACAGTAGCAGGCATCTAGTCATCCACCACTCGCTAATGGATATTGCTCTTACTCTTGCCCCAGCCACCAGCTGACTTTCGCAGGACGTCTACTCGCATTCCAGATAAATTAGAAGACCTCGGTTTCGCATCTCTTACCTCTTTCTCTCTCTCTCCCTCTCTCTCTTCTTTTCTCCATCCCCATATTCCATCTTCTTCTTCTATTTCTTTTTCTTCTTCTTCTTGTTCTTCTTTCTCCCTCTTTTCCTACTTCCCTTTCTCTTTCTCTTTCTTTCGAATCACCATTCCGTTCCCGCGCGAGCCGCAAAGCGCATTTGCATGACAAACGGTCGGCACAATGCATATTTGCAGCTTCCAATTTGCACCACCGAGCTTCTTTCCTTCCTCGGTTATATAATATCTTTATATTTATTTATATAGTTATATACGTATATACATATACATACATACAATATATATATGTGTGTATGTGTGTGTGTGTATATAAAACTGTAATAATATATAGGAATGAAAAATCAATCGAGTAAAAATCATTTTAAAATACTTAAATTAAGTTTTGTCTCTATCGATTATTATTATTTTTTTTATATTATTATTATTATTATTATTATTATTATTATTATTATTATTATAAATATATCTCATTTTCTTTCAGGAAAATGGTCAAGTTCGACTATGATTGCTGTCGATACCTGTTTCAAGATACGAAAATGAAATTTTCCACGTCTCCTCCTCTCACATACATCTCTCTTCTCTCTCTCTCTCTTTCTCTCTCTCTCTCTTTCCGTATCCTCCTTCTCTCCAATCTCCAACGGAACCGTCAATATTAATCTACCGACGAACGCTCATGGAATTTCAAGAGTGGCTTGCTACCCTATATCGTTGGACTTCTCCTACAAAAGCACGAATTTTCGCGAGGAATATTAATTGATAAACGAACGAACGAACGAACGAACGAACGAACGAACGAACGAATGAACGGACCAACGAACAGACGTACGAAACCTTCTACGATGCAATAAAAGGAAATAACGTTTCGTATTTCCGGTAACGAGGGCGCGGATACCATTGGGTAAAACTCATTGTGGAGTCTTCGTACCGATGCAATCACGTTTCTTAGTTTGTTATTTCTTTTCTTTTCTTTTCTTTTTCCTTTTTTCTTCTTCCCTTTTTTGTTTGTTTTCTTTCCTTTTTCGTTTTCCTGTTATTTTATTTTCCATCTTTCTCGTAAATCATTTTCTCTCTTCCAAGTATTTCCACTTTTCCTTCGTAGAGATTTCGATTCGTAGAGAAATCTATTTCTTTCTTTCTTTCTTTCTTTCTTTATTTATTTATTTTTTTCTTTCCTTCTTTCATTCCTTTCTTCCTTTCTCTCTCTCTCTCTCTTTCTCTCTCTTTCTTTCTTTTTTTCTTTCTTTCTTTCTCTCTTTAGCTTGTCGTTAACTACAACGTTTCCCTCTAATTGGTATCGTTCTTACCTTCGTGTAATTTTGTAATTAAATTTAAAAAGAAAAGGAAAGGAAAAAAGGAGAAGAGCCGATTCTCTTATTACAAAACTAAGAAGATCTTATTAATAGTTAAATTACCTTTTTAAGTCGTTTTCAATAAGTCGTTCGTTAATTTCATGTCGATGGTTGAAAAAAAAGAAACAAGCAAACAAATTCGAGATCTTCGATTCGTTTCTTCATAATGTATACAATTTGATTAAAGATAATAGAATTTTTTTTTTTATAATATACATTATATAAACGTTTTTATTAATTTAATACATCGTTACAATTCTTTTTCCTTTCTTTTTCTATATTTGATACGTTTACGTTAAAATAAAATTTGTTCTATTAGATATCTACATATTTCTTCGCAAAAGATGTGGAAAACGAGCAAGTCGCCAAAAGGGGATCCAAGTTTTAAGATCCTTAGTATGGGTCTCGAAGACTTGGGATGCAATAAACGGAAGTTTTTGTAAAAGTTTAATATAAATAATAGCGAGTTATTGGCATTTTCTAGAGAGTCTATGTACTTAGCTATGATTTCTTTCTCTCTCTCTCTCTCTCTCTCTTTCTCTCTCTCTTTGACTTCTCCATCACTAGCCCATCGTAAAGAAAAAGTTTCTCAAGTTATCTCGATAAGGGAATTGAGAGAAAAAGTATCGAAGTATCCAATCGCGAACTAACTCGTTATTAAAGATCGAAAACGCAAAGAGAGACCCTTCCTTCGTCTAGATGCTCGAGAGTCTCCTACTATATTACGAATTCCGAATGTGACTTGATCGTACTTGAAAGAAATTCATATAATTTCTGGAGAAGTCGAAGATATAGATATATTCGAAATTGTGAAGCAACATTTTCGAAACTTGCCAGTGATAATCATTTCTCTTGAAAATGAGAAAATGTTAACGTTGAAATATTTGACGAGGAAAAAGAAGAAGAGAAAGAAATGGAAAAATGACAAGAGAAAAGGAAGAAGAAAAGATTGTAAATTATTTTAAAGAGACATTCGGAGAGTCGACAAATGAGATTTCACGAAAGAAATAGCGCATTAGCTTAACGATTCTTAATACATCTCTCTCTCTCTCTTTATCTTCCTCGTCTAGTTTTTCTTTTTCTATTTCTTTATTCTTTTTTTTTTCTTTTTAGTAAAAATAGTTTCATTAAAAGACAGTCCGTCGCTTTAAACCTCATTCGGTAACTCTGTATAGGTACTTACTGTCCACGGTAGCAACAGGTACTGGACCTCGAGCTCGAAGTGGCTCGGTTTCCTTCATCGCTTCGAATATAAAAGGCTTGTGTTTCGTTGTGTTAACTCTCTAACTAACAAGTTTTCAGACTTAACAATCAAACTCTTTCTGCTTTCTATTTTTATTTTTTTTCTCGTAACTGACGCAATAAAAAAAGAAGAAAAGAAAGGAAAAAGAAATGAAAAAAAAAGAAAGAAAGAAGGAAAACAATTTTTTCCTTTCTCACATGAACGTGGACGAATAATTGAGATAATCGTTAATCTAAAAAGTGATATTAAATAAAAATAAATCGTTTTGAATGATTTATATATATATATATATATATATATATATATATATATATATATATATGTACGTATGTATGTATGTATGTATTTGTCGACGAACACAATGGTTTCATCTTTAAAACGTTTTAACGCGACGAAAGCGCATGTACATACACACGAACCATTGATTATTCTAATAGCGTGGAAAATCCTGAGCTCATAATTACACGCTTCGGGATCCAACGCCAGGGTGAAACTTTACAGCACGATCGTGTATCAAATGTAATTAGCGTTGGGACGTCCAACGTTGCTGCCCGGTCTATGACTAGACCATCTCTAGAATTTAATCTACGTAATGAGGAGCCGCCATGGGTCTAAGAGTAACCTACCGGTTCACTATACATCAAAGATATCACTATATAATACGGATTATATTAATACATTAATACATAGATATCTGTGTTATAAATATATATCTAATCTCGATCCTTTGTTGTTGACATTAGATAACAGACATTAATATCTACCATATATATACATAGGATATATATTTTGTATGTGTATGTGTACATATATTCGTACACGTATATATGACGTATAACAGATATTATTAATAAAACAAATATTTAAAGAATTTAACGTAGCCAATGCTACGTCATCTTCTTTTTTCATTTTTCTCTTCTTTTCTTCTCTTGTGCTCTTCTTTTCTCTCTTCTTCCTTTCTTTTTTCTAGGATTTTTTTTCTTTCTTTTCCCTTCTTTTTTTTTTAATGGTACGTCGACTTACAATCAAACGAAACGTTTGAGAAGTCGAAAGTGGAGGTGGAGAACGTGGACGCACAGCGGTTTTGCGTTCTATAGGCTTTACTAATATCCCTAAGTGCATCGTCAGCCGCTTCGTGCGGTCTTGCACGAGTTCCGCTACGATGCACCCTGCGGCTCCTTCTCTATCTCTCTTTCTCTCTCTCTCTCTCTCTCTTTCTCTTTATATATATATATATATATATATATATATATATATATTTCTACCTATGTCGTCTATCGTATCACTCAAACGAGAAGCTTTATCTACCTTCACCGAAATATAATACTCTCGCTATCGGCTTTTCTTTTCTTTTCTTTTCTTTTCTCTTTTCTATTTCGATGTTCTTTCTCTTTTCTTATAGAAAAACAAAAAATCTAAAAGAAAAAAACCAACCTTCACTTGTCTAGATTACTTCCGATTATTATTGAAAGAAACTCCGATATGAGTTTTCAAAAAATGACACTCCGACAAAAGGATATAATGTTAATGCGTAAAGATCATCAAGATGATAGAACCAGAAGGTAAAGTTTGAGCGACTATTTTATCTAAAAAGGAAAAGAAGGAAAGAGAGAAGAATCAAAATGTTACTAATAGGAACTAGTGCTGTTAATCATCGATTACGATTAATTTGAGAGAAAAAAAACAATTCTTCGAATGGAAAAGCTTGGAAATTAATAAAATCTTCAAAGTCCAATAGTCCAAAGAAATCAAGATCAAGTAGATCGGAATGGATCGAAAAGCGTTTGAGTTTGAAAGAAGGAACGGAGAAGATATATGAGACGAACTGAAGGAACTAGCCTTAGTTATAAAAGAGAGAGAGAGAGAGAGAGAGAGAGAGAAGAAAGGAAGGGTGAGGAAGGACAATTCGGTCGTGTTATTCAAGATATTCAAACTGTACCCACATCGGGCTTGGAGGTGGCATTTAAGGATTAAAGGAGTTTAGCATAATATTAGCAAGCAGGAGGGACAACACACACTGAGGTGTAGGAAGGTATAGGTCTTCCATAAGAAAGAGTAAGAGAGAGATAGATAGGTAGATAGAGAGAGAGAGAGAGAGAGAGAGAGAGAGAGAGAGAGAGGGAGAGAGAGAGGAGAGAGTAGGTAGAAAGGTACAGGTATTATTCATGGATTACCTCACTTGTCTTGGCCACAATCCTCCCTAAGCCTCCATTAGAATAATTGCTTCTTCATCTTCGCGCTTACGCGGTTGCTGCGCTCGCTTTCGCGACGTAGAAACGATCCATCCAACCCTCCACCCCTACTTCCTTCTCCTCTTTCACCTCCTCCTCCTCCTCCTCCTCCTCCTCCTCCTCTTCCACCTTCTCATCTTCTCAATCCTCGGCACATCGTCTCGTTGTTTCATTCAACCGCATCTCGTTCCGCATGTGCATCGTGTCTCACTGACTCTATCTCTATCATTCTATCTTCATCTCTCTTCCATATATCTATCTTTCTTTATTTCTTTCTCTCTCTCTCTCTCTCTCTCTCCCTCTCTCTATGTTTCCATATGCATTCTCCGCAGATCTTTTCTTTCCACCTTAGTTTCGACGAAGACGAACGAACATTTCTGGAACGATAGACTCGCTTTTCAATATACAATGTAACGTTTCAAATAAGTCCGACACGACGGGATCACGATCGAAATCGATTATATCCCCATTGCAAATGTTATTACCCTTATCCTTATCATTTCGCTTTACGCGTTCTAATGACATTAGTAGAAACTCGATTAAGGGATACTTCGTATCTAATAAATTACATCATCAATGATATTACGTTCACGAGATGTTGGAATAATAATAAAGTGGAGAAAGGGTAAAAAAGAGAAAGAGATAGAAGGAAAGATAAAAAAGAAAAGGGAAAGGGGAAAGGGAAGAAAAAAATTAAAAGAAAAGAAAGAAGAAATAAAAATGAAAGGACTCGGCACTCATTCGCATTCAAGGATCAAACTCTGCGATCGCAAAGAAGAGAAGAAAAAGGAGGGGCGGGAGGGGGAGGAGGAGGAGGAGGAAGAGAAGAAGAAGGACGAGGGTCCTATGTAAGAGTCCTTCGTGGCAAATGTCGCGTAAAGTGCGATTTTCAGAACGCGTAGTAAGAGGCCTCTCGAAGATTCGATGATTCTCGTTAGGCTCGTAGAGTAAATTGCGTGATGGTGGTACCGAGCTCCATACACCATCCCATTCACTTCTCTCTCTCTCTCTCTCTCTTCCACGACCTTTGCAAGCTCTTGTGCGAATATTTAGTTACCGTGGACCGTACTCGTTACCGTTTCATCTCCTTTCGCCATGTACGTGCGACGATTCCTTGAGTCCTCCTCATCCTCCTCTCAAAGTATATTCCTTTCTCGCTGATCGACATCTCGAGCACGTTTCACCTGTAAAATGCAAAACGCGAGACGTCTCCTTTCTCTCTCTCTCTCTCTCTCTCTCTCTCTGTCTATCTTCTTCTCTTCCTCCTTTGCTCTTTCTATCTCCGTCTTTATTTCTATCTGTCTCTCTCTCTGTCTTTCAGTTACCCTTCGATACCTAAGAGAGACGGTCGTCTATGTCGACTCGCTCGTTAACTCGAGCAGAAATAATATTACTTTATCTTCGGAAAGTTCGTATCCGCGAACCCTGGCGACTCCATCCACTAGTAGAGAGAGTAGACTACGCCGGAAGAAAGTTGCACGTTTCGAGGGGGTTGACTTGTACCACTCACCCCCTTTCTTTCATTCTCTCTCTCTCTCTCGTTTTCTCTCTCTTTCAATAGTCGACGCTGATGGCGTCGAAACGGTCGTTTCACTCGTCGGGCCGGTCTTTCAAGATCCCTAGAAATTATCAGACGGTGTGCTCGGCCGAGCAATGTACCTGCTTCTCCTACTACTACTGCTGTTGCTGCCACTGTCGCTACTGTTGCTGTTGCTGTTGCTACTACTGCTACTGCTGGTGTCGCTGTCTCTAGCAAAAAAATTCTTTTTCAGAAAGAACGGTGTGTGAGATAGAAATAGAGAGAGAGAGAGAGAGAGAGAGAGAGAGAGAGAGAGAGAGAGAGAAAGAGAGAGAGAGAGAAAGAAAGAGAGAGAGAAAGAGAGATGTCGACGACGTCGTGCTCGTGGTCGCCGTCGTCTATATATATCTCGAGCGTTAACGGCACTTCTCGTATTATTTGTTGTTAAGTGCATAAAAGCTTTTTTTCGAGGACTTAATACAAGCTCTCCGGTAATAGCAGGGCGTTATTGTGTTCACTGGTAGAGCGAGAGAGAATAAGAGAGAGGGAGAGAAAGAGAGAGATAAAAAGAGAGAGAGAAAGACAGAGAGGGGTACAGTCGCCTTACCCAAAGTGTCTCCTACTTTTTTGGTACTACAGGAAAAACGTCTCCCCAACCACCTTTTATGGATTCTTTGTACCGGTACGATTGCGTACCACCCCAAGATCACTACCCTTTCTTTTTCTCTTTTTCTATTTCTCTTTCGAAGAGTTTCCAAAGCTTTTCTATTATCGTCGTCTCCTTCTCACTCACGTATTATGCATCCCTGTATACGTTTCGCACCTCTATTCGAAACGTTATTTACGATGATACGCTCCTCGTATATACGCTCAGTTTGTTACAGAAGTTTCTTTCTCTTTTTCTTTTTCTCTCCCTCTCTTTCTCTACTTCTTTCTTTTTCTTTTTTTCTTCTTTCTCTTTCTCTTTCTCTCACTCTACTTTTATTACCCACTCGTTAACCCCCTTGGACGAATGCGTCTGACTCTCTTCGCTCAGGGGTTGAACATTGAAAAACGATGAATGTACGAAATAAAATAAAACAAATAAAGGAACGAAAAAAGGGATACCATGTCCTATCGAATATTCATTTTCATTGCGATTAAAAGAAAAAGAAAGATATATCAAGAGATCTGTCGTAATGTAAAATTGATTTTATTCAAACTTCCTTTCCTTTATTTACATTTGACGAACTTGTGCGTGGATAAAAATTATTTGGACGACGACCAATCTCCGATCTTTAGTTTTTAATTTCTATGTACGTTGTATGTATGTATGTATGTATGTATGTATGTATGTATGTACGTAGTTGTGCGATAATAGAACGATTTCCTTGATCGATATCGCTGCTTCGTAGATGGAAATTTTATTGATGAAGTTCTATGTCTATTATGCACATTATTATGTAGTAGAGTAGACACGTGAAAATCGTATCAATGATGAAAAAAATTTCTTTGTAAGTATACGCGCATTTGTCATTGACTGAATTCGTATGTAAATATTTGAACGATTGATTCTCGTCTTTTATCGAATTCGAATGAACTTTTACTTCATAAACGTATATATTTAATTTGATATATACGATTAATTCCATTTCGTATGCGTATTTTAAAAATTTATAAAAGATATATATACATATATATCTACATTGTATACATGTTATACGTAATGCCCACATGGCACGGACAAATTATATTAAATATATTATAAGAGTAGATCCTCTATTTATTTCTATGGATTAATTGCGTTATTATTATCAAATATCTTTTTTTTTTCTCTTGTAAATATTTGTTCAATGACTACGAAGACGAATATACAATATTAAAAATTTTTCACGGCGAAGAATACTTACCTTTCAATTTTTGATGATCGATTGACAAAGCAAACTTGAAGAGAACTCAAAATTTACAAATCGTAATTACAAGTTGTATTTAACAATATAACTTCTACAAACGTAGATCTCGCCTATTTAATTAAGCAACACGTCGTTTTTTTCTTGTCTAGCGTAGACTCCTACAAATGATACATTAGTAACGTGCGTAGGATTCGCAGCCTACAGATTATACTGTAATCAAAGGTATTTTATGTATAATATAAATCGTAAATCGAGTAACGTTGTAGATGTTACATCATTTATTTAACTAAACCCATCTTTTTCGCCTCTACTTCGTAAATTAATAACCTCCACATTTTAACTACAAACACTTCGGCTTCTTCGTCTAATACCTATAAAAGAAAGAAAAAGGAAAAGAAAAAAAGGGCGAAAGTAGATACTTGCAATGGCATTAATTTTTCTAAATAAAATCCATTTGTACGAAGAAACGCAATACACCTACCATTTGTACATCATCCAGTATACCTTGAGGAGAACTACCAGCCATAACTTTGCTGCATATAAAATCGACCAAAGTAGGTTCCGGTTCTCCGATGTATTCAATGATCTTTTTATTAATCCACGGTCTTATTCTCTTTTCCATTAATGTCTAAACAAAAATATATATATAAGAAAAAAAAAGGATAAAAAAATGTAACGCAACAAATAAAACTTAATAAATGTTTCGACACTAACATTATCTATTACCGCCCAATCGAGCTGATATCCGAAGAGCGCGTTCTTATCAGTAGGAATTTTATCGATGAGAGACTTTATATGTTTTCGTTTTTCTTCTTGACTTTTTGTACTTTCTTCTTTACCAGGCTTCGGAGTCTCCTCGTTTGCCTTTTTCTTTTTCTCATCGCCATAATCTACGCATATACATATATGCATTGTATCATTAAATTATATCGTTATATATCGATTATGTCATTAGCGTTAGTTTACCTAGAGGAACTAATTTCCGTTTCTTCGCATTATTAGTACCGTCATCGTCATCGTCATTATTAAAAACGTCCTTCACATCGATGCGACCTTTTTTTCTAGTCTGATTAGCCTGTTGAGAATTCGTATTAACGGCTGTACCAGGACTAGCGGGAGTTTTGTTACCAACGGTATGTTCTCCCCGAGTACCACCGCTTCCCATCGCGAAAGGAACAAAATTACCTAAACAATAAAACAAGATAATGGAGAATTAACGAGGACAGTGTTCCTTAATGGTATAATAAAATCGCTTATATTGAGTTGTTCAGATAAAAAGAAAAAAAATGGACAAACGAAAAATGAAAACCTACTGCCGCTTGTTTTTTCCGGCTCGCTGACGAGTGACATACGCGAATCCTCGTCCAACGAAGGCGGAATCGATTGGACTGGGTTACCGACCGATTGATGTATCGGCGAGGACCTAGTATCCTTCTGATTCTCGCGATCGGCCTCGACGACGATTTCCTCGTTCTCTTCGCCGCCATCGCGATGATGATTCTGATGATGACGATGATGCCTACGATGATGATGATGATGACGCGGAGGTGTCCTGGAAGGTACCTCTGGTTGAGACGCATCATCGAACTGGACGCCGTCGTCGCTGTCACTTTCGATTGGCTCGGTTTCTATAGGTGGCATTACTACTTCCTTCTCTTTCTTCACAATCTTTTCATCCTCCTCGTCGATAATAGTAATCACTGGTTTAGGCTTATACTGTTCTTCCCTCTCTGCTTTTAGCTAAAGGAAACAAGAAGAAGAAGAAGAAAGAAAGAAAGCAAGAAAGAAAGAAAGAAAGAAAGAAAGAAAGAAAGAAAGAAAGAAGAAAGGAAGAAAGAAAGGAAGAAAGAAAAATAGAAAAAAAAAAAATTAAACGCTCATCCCGTTTCGTATATTACACGTTATATCGGTATTATCACTGATGGAATCCAAAATTTACCCTTTCGAATTCAGCAGCAGGATCGGGATGCGAGGCATCGGCATAAAGTTTATCGCGTAGTCGTTGCAACTCCTGTCTTTCGGCACAGCGATCTCTCGAATCAGCTTCGGCTTCCAAAGCACGTTCCTCCAAACGTCGAGACAATTCCTTACCCTTGTAATACTTTGCGTCGTCGCGATCATCGTCGTAATCTTCCAAAAATTCCTTCAATCTTTTTGCCTCGCGTTCTCTCGCCTCTCGCTTCGCCCTACGCTTTTCTGCCTCCTTTTCGTATTCCTTTTGTTTACGACGTTCCCGAGTTTCCCACGCTCGCAAACGTTCCTGATAAGCCGCCTCCTTTTCCCTAGCTCTCCTCTCATTTTTCTTCCTCTCCTTAGCCTCCTCCTCTTCCTCCCTTTCTCTCATTATTTCTCTTTCTGTTTTTCGTGCCTCCTCCCTTTCCCTTTCTCTCTCCCTCTCTCTGTCTCTCTCCCTCTCCCTATCCCTCTCCCTCTCTCTCTCTCGTTCTCTCTCACGGTCGCGATCCCTCTCTCGATCCCTCTCGCGATCTCTCTCGCGATCTCTGTCCCTATCACGATCCCTCTCGCTCCTTTGCCGATCTCTCTCGCGTTCTTTTGATCTTCAAGAATATAAATATAAATATCAATTTTTATTTATGCCTATGGCTATACGTATTTCAATACGTTTCTTCGTAAATACATGCAAATGATGTGTATGTACATACGTACGTACGTCGTCGTACGCAGAGAGACTAAAAATCGTATCGATATTTAAAATGATTCGTGTCTCTATCCTCTATCTCCTTCTTACCTGGATTTAGAACGACGCTTATCTCTTCTACTGCTACCTGTACTACTACTTCGTCCTTTGTGAGACGTAGGGCTACTACCAGGCTCGCCTTCCTGATCATCCTTGTTAGCTCCATCCTCCTCTCGTCTATCTCTCCGTTCCTTTTCGCGTTTCTCTCGTTCCTCCTTTTCGACAGCCTCTTTTTTACGTTTTACTTGGGCCTTCTCCTCTTCCTGCTTCTATAAAACACAAGAACGCGAGAAAGATGAGATCGGATAGTCGAAACAAGCTTATCGGGCTGATGTATAATATAATTTAATTGAAAAAGAAAAAAAGAAAGTAAAAAAAGATAAAAAAAAAGATAAAAAAAAACTAGCAATCGTATATTGACATATAAAGAAAAGAAACGTGTGGGTAAGATGAGTCGTTCTATTGCCGCAATCAGGTGTAGAGTAAAAAACATATAAATGAAGCTTTTAATAACTAATAAGAAATTCTTTATTTATAAATCTTCGTGGATGTATCGTCAATTAATATGTAAAAAAATGAATAATAAAATACGTTTGAGAATAGCATATTTATCGGTATTTTCTCACTGTCCAGCAAAACGATGCTATATATATATGCATATATATAGATGCACATATATATATGTATATGTATGTACGATAGATGCATCTGCTTGGATATTAGAAATTTAGAAAATGGATATGAAACGTAATTGTCTTTTGTCTCTATTTTTGTTCTCTTTTGTTATTTTTTTTTTCTCAATAACAAACGATTACTAGTTGTGGACAATGATTCATTGTTGAACATTATTTTATAAAACTGTTCGTGTCAATGATGTATACTCACTCCACTGGAGCATGCTCGTTCAGCAGCATCTTACACGTAATCTCGTTTACATATCAATTACCTAAGTGCAGGTACAAATTTTGGAACAAGCATGTAATTTTTCTTATATTCTACTTAACCCTAGATACCTTAAAAACTAACAGACGCATCGTAGAGGCCACCCAATGTACTTACAACATTGCAAATGTGCCTGTAAACAGATTCTCTAATACTAATATATAGGAATAAAATATAGTTGAAAGGGGTGAATAATAAGAATTCTTGTCCAAATTCAATAATTATTAGAAAATATTATACCAATCAGAAGCGAAGTCATCATGGAGAAGGGTATCCATCAAAACATCATTTGCATTTGCCAAGAAATATGTAGTCACACGTCTGTCAACATTGTTTTCCTCTGGTTATGGTTATACGCGGCAGCTGATGCAGCAAACTGTTGGATATCAAATGCACAATAGTTTGCTCACCCTTATCTTTCCGTGTTACCCACAAATCGACTTAGAAATAGATTAGTATGCTTCACCCTTATTTGATACACTAGTACTGATAACACTGATAGATTACTGTTTGGAGAGTGATTATCATTAATTGTCGCTATTATTACAAAAGAAAATTATTAAGTAACAGAAGCCATATAATTTAGTATCTAACTTTTGTTTAGTACATAATTATATTCTTCATTGCATTATTAATTATATTATGTTTGTATAAAATAAAAATAATGAACGGAACGAAATTATGCATCGAAGTGGTGAGAGAAAAAAAAAGAGGAAAAAAAGAAAAGAAAAAAAATGAGAAGAAAAAGAGATAGAAAGAAATCCGTTAGAACTAATTCTAACATAAACGTCTAGTATATTCAAAAACAATTATATGAGTTAGAAACTGTTATAATCTCCACACAGTAATCTACAGTTTTAAGCTATTAATTATAATGGAACTGAGTGCATAAAAATAGATGCACATGTGAGGAGAAAATAGATTCTTGAAATACGGAATATCAATGACCAAAGGGATTCAGACGGGCAGTTGACTAGCAAAACTACAAGAACCGAATGGCTGTGTTTGCTCATGGTTGTGGAGTTTACTCACGGTGTGAAGTTGACTTGGTCAGTCAGTGTGGTGGTACCGGAGAATGGAGGAGCGCGCACCTAGGTACTACGTACATGTCTGATCGAGACGCTGACAGAAGCTGTTTACACAAAATAAAGACAACAACTGAACAGTCGCCATTGTGATGATAAAATCATTTCATTGTGTAAAACGTTCGCAAACTCTCGCTCCTATTAATGTTCTATCTAAAGAGACATTAAGTTGTCAGCGTCTAACTATTTTTTCTTTCAGATTAACAGTAACTATTACTTGTCCAATGTATGTGACCAATAATAACCTATATACTCTCTGCCATTAATAGAATTGGGATGAACTACATGTTAATATAGACGCGCAAGATAATTTCCAAACATTAACAATTCCCTTTCTCTTGATCATATTCTAATACAAGAAAAAATCTCAAAATATTGATCTACTGCCATGTATGTTTTCCTTGAATGATCTCATCTCCACTCCTTAACTCTGATATCATCTAGAATGTATGTACGTTAATATAAAATAGACAGAGAAGTTCATAAAACAGATATGAGGTAAGAAATAATTACAAAATTTACTATAGTAATGATACTGAATATCTAATAATTCCCTAAGATAACTAACTCCCTATTAGACATGCCCGTAATCGTATAAACGATATTATTAGTATCACAGCCTGATGTATCTATATATAAATAGAAAGAAGTTGATAAAATGATATTTTTGTCAAATGAGAAGTGCAGGTTTCCATACATTCTAAATGTAATAACTACAAAATAGTAGAAAACTATCTCTGATGAATCAATATGATTTTTCTTGATGAAAACAAAACACATGTCAATTATGTGATGTCAGCGTGTCGAGGAGATTTAAGATTCTCCTGCTTGAATTTTGCTCATTTTTCTTGTTTTCATGTTTTGTTGGTTGGATATACTCTGACTTACCGACGAGGCTGCAGCTGCCTGCGAAAATACGAGGGATGTGCTGTGATTGACTCCCTTCAGAGCCAATGAGTGAGTGAAAGGGTGGTCCCCACACACAGCATTCCTAGGCGTGTGCGTTTGCTGTGTGCGACGCACGCTGCCTGTTATTATAATTATAGCAACGAGTCACGGCTCCAATTATTTAGAGCTAAGATAGCACACACGCGCTTTTTACCATAAAGTACTTAAAAACTACACTTTATTTATAAATACTTATTGTCCATCTTGTATATCCAAATGTATTATATATATATATATATATATATAATACATATAATATATATATAATATATATATATATACATATATAGATTTATGCATACGCTGTGAGCTTTAATTTCATTATCAACTGGTATGAAATATAAACGTAATCGGGCATACAGAATCTCTTTATACAGAGTATTAGCATTATAAATTCGTTCAATTTATCTATATAAAGACAATATTTAAATGCATTCTCTGTGCATTAAATAAAATGTAATTACTAAATTACTCCAAATTTTTTAAAGAGCTCAGTTGCAAGAATGCAAGTTGCTCTCATATACATTTGAACAAATTACATTAAATTAAATTAATCAAACAAAATCACGAAACAATTAATTTATATTCATTAAAAAATTTATATTTAGATTTATATATTATGTATATGGAAAGAAATGATGTTTGATACAGTTATCCTTCTTTTTAAAAATTCAAACAAGATATATTCGGACAAACTAATCATTCAAGGAATTCTCAATATTTTTACTGATTATTTTCGAAAATAAATGAATAGAATTTTATATAATTAGCTCCATGATTATAAGAAATCAATCCGAATGAAAAATTAGAAATGTTATAATTTAATACCAGAAAGATATATTCTTATCAGAAAAAAAAGGAAAATAAAAAGTATAAAAAAAGAAAATAAAAAACGTTTGTAATTTCAAAAGTTCTTAAGCTTCACAGATAAAAATTATGCATAAATAGTAACAAATTGTGTGCTTTAAAATTCTTTCAGTTATTCTGTACCCCAATCAACATGCCGTATTTCATAGCGCCTTCATATTTGATATATTCAAAAACAGGAGCAAAGAAATAGGAATTAAATCAAGAGAAATGTCATATTACATATGTCAAAATAATTACCTTCATTACTTCCCGGAATTTGCCGATTTCTCGAGTTATCAAATCTCTTTTACTCTCTTCAATTTCTGCATCATCCAAATTTAAAGACTTGGCGACCATTTTGGTTTGATGTTCTTCTATTAATGATACAGTAAACATTTATAATAGATATTCTATCGTTCTTAATTAAAATTAATAAATAAATTAATATACCTGGCGCAACTTGAGCCATTTCTAAGTCTGCTGCATGTTCAGCAATAATTTGATTAATACGTGCTAATGCATCTGCATCTACCACTCTCATTCCTTCATCCATGTAATCTTCACCTTCCTCTCCCTCTATACCTTCAGTTGGTGTTTCATCTTGTAAAGGTGACTGACCTCCTCTAAGTTTCTTCCGTCTCTCTGCTAAAAATCATAATGTAAAAACATTTAAATTTACATCAAATAATTAGTTGTGTGTATATTAAATTATTCATTAATAATAAAAAATATATATATGTATGTATGTATGTATATCAATAGTAGAAAGATTGTTTAAATACCTTTAAATTGATCCAGTACCACTTTAGCTTTAGCGTCCACTTTAACAACAAGCTTCTTTGTGCCTATTTCCATATCATGTAACAATCTTACTGCTCTTAATCCTGCATCTGGACCAGCATATTCACAAAATCCAAAAGCTTGTACCCTTTTCCATGACAGAACATGGCCGCAGGCCCCCAAAATATGTCGTATCATTACATCGGGCGCTCTATCCATTATATTGCCAATAAAAACTGTTACTGGTGGTCCAGATTCTCTCTCGCGACGACGATTATTATCGTGTCGATTTTGATTGCGTGCGTAACGTACGGCTGGTGCTGAGGTCTGCATCGCAGATACGGGTGTTGGAATCATCTATGTTTTATAAATGGTAGCTTTCTTAATAATGCACATTTCTACTCATGCACTGCATAGTGTCCCCTCCCATTAATTGTGCATTAGTTTGCGTTCTATCTCTTGCTGTACACTTGAACATCAGGTACTAAAAATTGTTCCTACATTGTTTTGCTCGTGCAAATGAAAATTAATTGAAGAGACATACACATGCTATATATTTTATTTGAACAGTATATTTATAATACTCTTAGAACTATACGTATATTCTTTTTTTATTATTATTAAACACTTCTCAATAAATTCTTCATAAAGAAAGAGAGTGAAAGAAAGATAGATAGAGAGAAAGAGAAAGAGAGAGAGAGTTTCATTCTCAATAAAGATATTATTATTGCAACATATAGAAAGGTTCATAAGCAAACTCGTTAGCGATTATAGATTAACCTAAATTCTATCTAAAGAAAAAGAATAATGATATCTAACCAAAATGTATACATGCTAAGGTAAATATACCTCTGCATTTAACCCAAGATTATATACTCATTATAGGAAATGCATCATTTTGTATATATGCAAGAAAAGTTTAATATTAACTTATCTATCTATATCTACTATCATCAAATACAAATGTCATTATTCATAGAAATAGTTTATTAGACAGAAAATAAGTAGGAAGAAAAATTAATCAGTGCTATTATATTATTAAAACGATAAAATTATAGCAATAAGATATTTATAGTTATGGAAAGTATAGTAATAAATGCAATGAAATTCTACCTTATAGTAATTACAACATCAAAGAGTAATGTTTTAAGAGAAAGTGGCATAAAAATATATAACTACACTGATAAAAACGATCATGCATAAATATAATAAATAAAAATTAATTAAACGTAAATACTTACATGAGCCATAGACATTACACCACCAATAATAGGTGGTGGAGCACCAACCATATATGGCATGGGAGGCATGCCTGGTATCCCCATGGGTGGTTGTCCAGGATAAGACATAATGTACTTTAACTTAAATTATGGCAGTGCTTTTGCTGCAAAAGAATTAATATGGAATATTAAAATGTAAATACTGATTGTACCACACGATGCGCTTGGAGAAAATATAGAAAAAAAAAAAAAATCTATAATCATCTTACACTAACAACATAGTAGAAAACAAAACAGATTATATAATGGTTTTGCATTTGCAAATATAAATAAATACCTGGAAAGAATGAAAAAGTTGTTCAATACATTTTTAGTATGTAATAACTCTTGTGTTCTTTTATAATCATATATCAATATACATAATGTATTAGTATCGATGGAAAATGAACGAGGAAATGCAAAAATTTAATGATAAATCGATTAAAACATTCTCATTAAAAACGAGAACAAACGAAAAATCTGACAAAGTTAGATTTTCACTACCGATCGCGTTTTGATGCCAGATCAAAGAAGAATAATGGATGCCTTCAGATCCTAACCATTAAAATGACGAAACGCGGAAACACACAGACATTAGTTTTCTTCGTACTTACACAAGAAACTTTCTAACGTAAAAATATTGTCAATCATTGTTTCGCACAAATTCGCGTCATCCTATTAAATACGTCTATAAAGTAAGGGAAAGATATTATTGCGCAAATTAAATTTCAACGGTCATACAGAATAATCACGTCGTATACTTCCTCCATTAAAGCTTCATATTCTACCATTGTGAAAGTTGCTTCAGAATCAGAATAGCTAACATAATTGTAGGGAATTTTCTTATTTATTAACGGATATCAATATAAACGAATGTGTTCTTGTCTCAATACAAATCAATTAATAATAATATTTAACGATGTTTCACTTACCCGCTTGAAATTTCTAATTCCCATCAAACTTTTCTTACCATCGATATATCAGTTATTCACAAACGATTAACGTTACATAAAACGTAATTAACATGATTTAACTATAACTTAACATGTATCAAATAGAAAAATCTCAATGAACTATTAATTAGATTCCATAAAAAAGTTACGAGCTCGTTGTTAAAAATGTTGTACATTCGATTGATTCTGATTGGTCGATTCTGATTGGTCACTTTTGAATATGACAAAAAAATATGACGCTTTTTTCGGAAATTTGCTTGTGCGATTATAAAAACTTCAATTTTATTCTCGTTATATGATCATTATTTAAACTCTTAATAACATTATTTGACATCATATTGTTAAAATATTACAAAAAAAGAAGGTAGAAATTTATTAATAATGGTATCTTTTATTGTGATTCGTCGTAAATTCATTTTCGCAAGATGGCGCCTTGGTATTCGAACAAAGGTATTTGCATTCCTTTCTATTCAATACTTTCTACTTTGGTTCATGAAATGGCAGTGCAATGTATTATAAAGTTGAATGGCGTACATTTCACGCTAAACCGTTACAGTTGAAAGAAAACAAAGTGTATAATTATCCATTGTTTAGTAATAATTATTTTAACTGGAAAATCTCTCTTATAATTTTTTTAAACGATATCTGATTCAATATCGTTGGCAAGATAAAAGAGAAATTATTTATTTGTCATTTATTATCAAACAATCAGAGTGAATATCCCACTCTAACTTACCATTTCAATATTACGTTCATTTATATTTAACTACTAACACATTAAATATTATAATATTTGTTATTATAATAATTTTTGTGCTGCGTATGATATTAGAATATAATCTACGCTTGTATGTCAATTTTTCTATTAAATAGATAAACATAATTCGTAGTGACATTAGTTTATGTTTTCTATACAAAATATACAATTGAAAAAAAGTAAACAATGTAAGTGTAGTTGAATGTATACTATAAATTTGATCGTGTTAGTCGATAATATATAAATATGTTTGTATGATAATTTATTGATATAATGATTATATAGCTTTGATATTAAATGAATGTTTAATTGTTTATATTTATAATGCTTTATATTTTTGTATTTCATAAATATATAAGTAATATGTATATGTATATATACATATATATAGATTTATATATATTCCTTTAATATGATGTTAGTCTTTTTATACATTACAGTAGCATCTACATACAACTATGTTTTTAAACATTAAGCTTTATATGAAGCATATTTAATAATAAAATATTATGTTCTCTCTGCGATCAAGCAGTAAGAATGGCACCAGGACGAGACGAAGTTCCTGTTAAAAGAATAGCAGCACCAGGTTGTAAGTTGCCAGCAAAATTACCAGCAAATGAGATTCTTACAGATATCACTCAGAATAAATGGAGACTTGGTAGTAGCATTGGATATGGTGGATTTGGCGATATATATTTAGGTAAGAAATTTATAAAAAATATCTTTAATTAAAATAAATTCGAGATGTGAACTAATTAATAAAATAAATGTATTTTTTCAGCTTCCAAAGATATTACATCTCCAGTAGGCGATGATGCACAATATGTTATTAAAATTGAACCACATAATAATGGACCTTTATTTGTTGAGATGAACTTTTATATTAGAGTATCTAGGAAACATATGAGTAAGCAATTGATGCCATTATAATTTTTTAAATAGGTTTATAATGCATATGAAATTACCTCCAAATTCTAACACTTTACTTTGAAATGTTTATCATAGTTGAAAGTTGGTGTAAAACACAAAGAAAAAGAAGAATAGGCGTTCCAACTTACGAAGGATCTGGATCTCATGTTTATCAAGGACAACGTTACAGATTTTTAGTGATACCAAGATATGGTATAGATATTGGTAAACTGTTTATATCAAATAACAGAAAATTACCAACTAGACTTGTTAATAATTTAGCTGTACAAATGGTGAGATAATACATTTACGTTTGATACTATTATTAAGAGAATTAAAAAAAAAAATAAATTTCCTCTCTCTCTCTCTCTCTCTCTCTTTTTTATTTAATTTAATCTTACAGCTAGATGCATTAGAGTACATTCATAGTCATGGATATGCTCACGCAGATATTAAAGGCCCAAATATTTTATTAGCTCCTTATGAAGAAAGTGTAGTGAGAGAAAGATCTCAAGCTTACTTGGTAGATTATGGATTGGCTTATCGCTTTAGAACAACAGCTGGTAATCACAAACCATTTGTTCATGATGAAAGAAGAGCACACGAAGGAACCCTGGAATTTACGTCTCGTGATGCGCATCATGGAAGTGCGTATATTGTTCATTATATTTTATAACTTATAACGTAAATTAATTTTTCATATATTTTCAGCACACTCAAGAAGAGGAGATCTTGAAACATTAGGATATAACTTATTACAATGGATGTGTGGTAAATTACCTTGGGAAAAAGATAGTAATGATTTATCCGAAGCGATAGATCCGGAAGAAGTTCATGCTGAAAAGGAAGCTTTATTATCAAATTTATCTCTACTTATGGAGAAATGTTTCCCAACCAGAAAGAATTATCCATGTAAATAATTTTACTTTATTCTGCCGTATGGTGATACAATAATTGCTAAATCTCGTTAAAATATACTGATATGATACATATATATATATATATATATATATTTGTTTTCTACACAGCTGCTCTTATGGAATATATGAAGTATATTACAGAATTAGATTTTGAAAGCAAACCAAATTATTCTTATCTTAGAAGTCTATTTCACCCTGGCACCAATCAAGAAAGTAAAGTTCCTACGTGTCTCTTCAACATCCACGAGTCCAATGAAAATACTTGTGCCACGTCGATTAGGCGACCATATTTACGAGAACGAAAACCATGCAGACCCGTAAATGGCGAGGTGATTAAGAGATACAAATTATTTGACAAAACTTCATACTATTAAGTTACTAATACGTATATTTCTTGTTTCTCCAACTATTGATGTTTTTTCAACTTATATAGGTATTGGACAAAGTAAAGTATATAATATGATATATATTAATTGCACGATATTATCAATATATTTCAGATTCGAATAACAAGAAATACGCAATCGAAAAGTCAACCAAAAAAATTCTGTTGGGAGGAAGTATTGGCATTTCATCCAGACAGACTAGCAAAAATTAGTGTACAAACACCGCCAACTCCATTGACACCACCACCGTCCCCACCACCATCGCCAATTCCATCGCTACCCACTTATGCGATGTTAGATGTTATTCGTAGAATGAAAGAGAGACAATCAGGAGCATATAAACATAGGTCACGATCAGTAGAGTAAGCATTACAATTTTTATTGATCTATTTGATTTAATTAAAAATTAATTTATATAAGTGTTATATGAACACACATTTTGTCGAGATAGCATTGACTGTAAAGCAAAATGGATGACTCCGGCGATGGAAGAAATTGTACGTTTGAAAAAGAGATCATTGGAGACTTTGATTTCGTCTATTAATTCTAATACCTCTGGTACGGCACGTATAACACGTTCTCGAGTGGCAAAGTTAAAACGTAAGAATAAAAAAGATTTCTTTTTTCTTTTCTTGTATGTATGTATCTATAATGTATCGATCGAGTAACGTAATACGTAAATAGTACGTAGTGTAGTAAATAGATTTGTATCCCATTTATGATATATCGACAGATCATTTCATTAATGTAAAAAATATATGTTTCTCTCTTATAGGTTTAGGAAATCATGACAAGTTCGATCAAATGCTAAATAGCTCCAGTAATAGCAGAAACGCACAAAGAAAAAAATAAGACATTATGCTACTACGCTAAAAATTTTTCGATCAATCTCAAATGTCTGTTGTTATCGAACAATATATTTGCCTCTCCGATTATTTTATTATCAGACATATACTTAATAAGTATTATATAATTTTTTTTTAGCTTATACTTAGATTTATATAATAATTAATGTTCGACGTTCCTCACACGATGGGATAAAAATTTGATCTATTATTATTAACATCATTACTGTGTTATTGTTCACTGTACAATGTTATTAAAAAACAAATGTGTACCGTCGAGACAGTTTCGCGTTAATCGACGAATAAAAAAGAAACTACACTTCTCTGTATCGTGATTTTTGATTTAATGAAATTGTACAAGGAACGAAATTATCGTATCGTCACGTAAAAGACTGTTTAAATATCGTTTTTCTTCTTTTTCTTCTGTTCTTTTTTTTTATTTTTTTTACTTTTTTTAATTTTTAATTTTTTTTCTGTTGCTTAACAAAATTATGATGAATGTAAAATCTTTTTAAATGCTTGTATAGTGAGTAAATGATTATATATACACACACATAGAGTATAAGTAGAGATAAAAATGATTTTGGAGAATATGTATAACTTCATTATAATATCTCTTTAAGCAAAGAACAAATCAAAGAAACTTGTGTTAATTTAGCGATTAACAATCGCATCGAAACAAACAAAATGAAAAAAGATATAATTCTCGTAGTAGCGTACGATCTTGTAAAAAAATTAAAAGAACAAAAAGTATATATATATATATAGAATATATATATACATATATACATAAGAAAGAACAAGGATTTACAAAAAAAAGGAAAAATATTACTCCACCGAACAAAATGCTTGTTAGTCTGATAAAAATTGTGTAGCGCTGACATAGTAATTGTCTTTTAAATAAACATACACGTTCATGATAATCGATTCCTTCGAAAGAAAGAAAATCATTCATTGTCTTATTTATGTATTTGTTTATCGCATTAGAGGAAACGTGTTGTTTTGTAGTATATAGAAATGCCATATATATATATATATATATATATATATATATATATATATATGCATTTATCGTGCCAATTTCTCTGGGAAAACTCAACCGGACATTGGTTATCTCTTTTGAAAACGATAAACAATGAAACATCGAATAAACAACAAGTTGTGTTTTGCTATTCTTTTATCAAAGTTATACAAGGTTAAAGAAAAATATTTGCGATTAGAGAAAAAAGAGAAAACTGATTAAGCCATCCAAAGTACGATAACTAAATTATAGAATCGATCAAGATTTGTTAATTATTAACTGACTCGTTATTAGTATTGTTTAGTTGGAAAAAAAAACGTTTCGTCGGGTTCATTGTACTCATTTCTTGCAATTCGTTAAATTTTACACTACTGTGACATAGCTCTCGTGCCTTTTTCCATCGTTTGTCACCGCTAGAAGCTTTCCTAGAATCACGCATTTGGCCGTCGGCCGAGTTTCGTCTCCCTCTAATTTCCTTTTTCCTACGTACTACTCGAATTTAGCGAGCCATCAGGCGAGGTTTAGGGTGAATCACAGAGCAGCACGCACCCTGTCCTTCTTGCCAAATAGTCGGCCACGGTAGATTCATTGGTATTTATTGACCGTCAGCTGTGTTCTCTTGAAAAGTTTCTTCTGAGACACTGCATTATTATATTTTCCTTCTCTTCTTAAATTCACTTGTATCAACATTTCTCATTTTTTTTTATATTTTTCTTTTTTCTTCCTTTTTCTTTCTTTAAGTCGACGAAAGATTTTCTTTATTTCTTTAACGAACGTCATGTGCTCTACGAATTTTTTTTAATTGAGTTATTATATATATATATATATATATATATATATATATATATATATATAAAAGGAATTATTCTCTTAGAAAAAGAATAAAAAAATGTATGGAAAAAAACGAAGTTGATCTTTTTTCTCGAAGCGATTAGAAAGAACTACGATAAATAAACGAGAACTAGGCGAACAAAACAAAAGGAGCGTCGGAAAGAAAAGGAAAAAGGATATGAAAACATGCTTGTTATTTTCGCACGTTCGAAATGAGACGCGTCAATGCACTGCGCGCGAATCTTTCGTCTGAACGTCGTCAGAGCGCGACACGGCAATATTCCGCAAGTGCGCATGCGCAATACAGTTCGATGAACCATATAAATATCGGTGCTGAAAGTTTTCGCGGGTAGTTGCTTGCGCGCATTGAGAGAAGGTGATTCGTTCGTCGAAAAAAAAAAATAAGCGCAAATTAACAAATTGCATCTCTATATACAATTTGTTTTTTTTTAAATATACATATATATATATATATATACATATTTATATATATTCACAGAAACGCACATCTCTATATACATACATACATATATATAATATAAATATATCATAGTACGTATGGTACTAGCCGATAGTTTTTCGCTCGAAGCGATCGAAGAGGAAGAGGAGAACTTCGTCGAGAACAACGAAAGGAAGAAATTAGTGAAAAAAGAAGAAAATTTAGGAATCAAGATGCCGGCCGACGTAGCTATGCATACCAACTTCCTTCAATTCAACCAATCGAGCTTGAAAGAATCGAACGTCGATTCCTGCTGGAATACGGAGAACATGAGCGGTTATATGACCTTGGTGGGTCCGAACGGTCATCGGCAGGGCGTGCAGGTGAAGGTCTATCGTACGAGCGTCGAACACTTTGCCGTAGTTTATCCGCAAAAAAAGGTCTGCCGACCGTTGGGAGTACTTAATTTGAGAAACACAACGATCGAGAGATTCGGCGAGGAAGGTTTTCTCGTACGTCAGAAGGGTTTTGATTCGCCCATAGCGTTGACCTTTCTAATGGAGAACAAAAAGGAGTTGGATTATTGGATAATGGCGTTTACAGCTAGAACGAGTCCTTTGGTGCATCAAAGTAGCCTGCCTATAGTCGAGGAAGAAGAAATCTAATTAACGAGAGAAGAAATCCTAAACGATTTAGCAGATAAACGAAGTGTCGTCCTGATCGAGTCGTAGACTCGAATAATTAAAAGAGGGATGGCCTCCGCTTCTCTCCTTGGAGGACGCATGGCCGAAAGCCAGCCGATCGACCACCGTCTCTCTCTGCGTGTGTGCGTATGTTTGTGCGTGTACGTGCGTGCGATGCGTATCCGCACTCATAATATGAGTCTCCTTGCTATCCTGGCTTCAACGAGAATGAGATAAGAGAGGACCATGAGATATGAAAAAAGTAGACGAGAGAAGAGGAGAAGAGAGAAGAGGAAAGGAAAGGAAAGGAAAGGTCTTCGCCACTCCCGAGAATTCATTCAAGCTCTTCCGGGTTCCAGGAATCGTTAAAAAACAAGGGAAGAGAAAAAGAGAGAAGGAGAGAGAGACCGAACTCTCCCCTTTGAGTAATATTCAAGGATGTTTCGAAGAAGAAAAAAAAACGAGATGAAAGATGAGGAGAAAGGAAAGAGAGAGATCTTATTGAGAGATCGAAGGATAAATCGTAAGTAGGGTCGATCGTTTCGTCCTTTTATCTCTCTCTCTCTCTCTCTCTCTCTCTCTCTCTCTCTCTCTCTCTCTGTCTGTCTCTTTCTCTCTTGGTCTCTCTCTTTCTCCCTCTCTCTCTCTCTCTCTCTCTCTCTCTCTCTCTCTCTCTCTCTCTCTCTCTCTCTCTCTCTCTCTCTCTCTCTCTCTGACTAGAGAAGTACGAACAGAAACGCGTGCGCGCAGTTTTCACCTCTCTCGAGGGAACGCCGAGGCCATGTTGGCACTCTTTCCTACGGACCGACCAGCAGCACCAGCAGCAGCATCATCGATCCCTACCTGCTGCAGCCAATCGCTGCTCACCTACCATTCGAAGAAGAAAAACAAGTGAAATGGATGGAAGGAAGAAAGAAAGAAAAAAACGAAGATGGCAAGATTTTCTTCGCTAATTTTTCCAACTCTTACGTTATATAAATTCTCATCTCTATCTATCTATCTATCTATCTATCTATCTATCTATCTATGTATCTGTCTATCTATATTTCTCTCTCTCTCTCTCTCTCTCTCTCTCTCTCTTTCTCTCTCTTCTCTCATTCTCTCATCTTTTTTCGATAAAAAGAACGAACAACCGTTAAGTTCGACCTGGCAACCGCATGGAGAAGCCGTTCTCCATTCTGTCTCGTGAAAGGAGAGCATCTTCTTGTCCTTACGTACGATAGGATCAAAAGCAAAAGAAAAAGAGAGACAACGAGAGAGAGAAAGAGAGAGAGAGAGAGAGAGATAGAGATAGATAAACGCGTAAGCATATGGAAGGGATTTCAAGGCAAGAAAAGTAATCTCTCTTCTCTTCGACGAATCACCTTCGTAATCGTGACTCGTCTTTTTCGATTCTCAAACCTATCAAAATTGGCACGAGAATACGTACTTACGTATATAATTTTATATACATATATTTATATGTATGTATATATATATGCATACATATATACATACATATATTTATACCGTTGCAAATAGTGTGATCTTAGGAGCACGTGGGAGAAGTTTCATCTGGATACTAAATGTGAACTCCCTTCGATTATTTCTAATTCGTTGCACGTTATCGTTTGTGCAGTTAGGACACACCAACACCTTTTAAAGTTTCGACGATACATTCTCTCGGGACTGTCATTGTCGTGTCTCATTCTGACGAGATACGTGAGTCGAATAAATTCGAAGCTTAACGATCTATCGAACGGTGATAATAACAGATAGATGGATAAAAAGAAAGAGAGAGAGAAAAAGAGAATAGTATGGCGCAAAATTTTCGTAAGAACGAAGCTGTCAGAAAAATTGTAAAAAAGAAAAAAAAAAGAAAAAGAAAAGGAAAGAAGAAGAAATACAAGCGATAGATATAGTTTATTTATCGTCGCATTATACCCATCGCGTTTGTGGTAAACTTAATTTAAGATTTGTCTGTGATATTACGTAGATGAACGATGCCGTCGATTGCTATAGGCATCGAAAGATATCCCGTAATTATTAGAATTATTATACATACTATAGAATACGATACATATACATGCATCGAGTAAGTTATGTACAAGGTTGTTCGATCGAATGTATACGATCGGAATCGTTCGATTTTTCTTTTTATTATTTTTTTATTTTTTTATTATTTTTTTTTCTTTCTTTCTTTCTTTCCTTTCATATCTTCACTTTGTAGATATAAAGATATATATTAATATTTATCTCTTTTCTTTTTTTGGATTATCTACGTACGATTAACGAAAGAAATTCCTTTAAATCGATCCTTTACATCGACCGAACATCCTTACGTATACACGTTACACATACATAAATTATATATACAGATATAGAAACGAAAAGATTGAGATCGTAATGAAACGATTTCGAAGAGTCGACGTGTTCGAGCCCGATCCTATGTACTTACTTATTATACTTACGTCTCGATATCTATTTTTCGATTAACGAGAATTGGACCGGTGCCCGTTGGAAACATCAACCGATCACATCGTTCTCTCTACTTCTTCATTCTCGTCGTCATTCTCGCCCTTGTCATTTGATCGAAAGATAGAAAGAAAGAAAGAGACAGACATAGATAGAAAATTTCAACGAAAAAAGAGAGAGAACGGGCTTGATCGGGCTCGAAACTTTTCCAAGAATCTTTGTAAATATTAGTTAGAGAGAGAAAGAGAGAGAGAGAGAGAGAGAGAGACAAGCCTTTTTATTACAAAGGACTCTGTCAAGCATTTCAATGCTTTCGACGATCCAAAAAAAAAAAAATATCGATTGATCGATCCCTACGATCATTATTTTTGGATCGCGTAAGCTGTACTCGTAGCTCTACTCGAACTTTTGATAAAAAATATCCACGATCATACTTCCAACTATCTTTTCCAATAAGAAACGATATAAAAAAAAGTAAATAAATAAATAAATAAATAAATAATAAGGAAAAAGCAGTTTATCTCTATGTAATAATCGTATTAAACATCGTAGTCTTTCTCGATCGTGTTAGCGTACGTTTAATCGACACACGCATATCGATGATAATATTCTTTGTATATACATACATATACATATATATATATATTATATATATATTTCATATATATTGATATATATATATATCACCAAAATAAACGTCGTTCATGTCATGATAAATATACAAGTTAGTATTGTATTTTTATTTCAATCCTAACACGTTCCCTTGTAGATATTAGAAACTAATGTTGAAGAAAGAGAGAGAGAGGAAGAGATCTAGAAATCATATATATATAACATAGAATCTTTTCCGATTGAAAATGAACAGAAGGATAGATCTCACAAGTCCGTTCGTATTATCACTCGAAAGTTTCCTGCTAACACGCATACATATATCCACGCAAGCACATGCAAACGCATACATAAACAAACAAACTTGCCCTATATACGTTCGAAAAAGAAAAGACATAAGTTACATAACGAGTGAAACGAGTTCGTTTCTTGCATGTTGACTTCTACTCTCTGTGGCTTTTTGTCGCTAGACGTTTATGCAAATAAAAAGATTAAGTTTATGATTAAGTTAATCTCTCGTGCCTTTCCGATGAGAATTTTCTTACCTTTTCCATCAAATTTTTTATTAGATTTTATAGTCCAAACGATCGAATTAAAATCTTAATGAAAGTTAATAAATATAACATACGCATATATATTCTTCTAATATATATATATATATATATATATATATATATATATATATAATGATCAAAAAGAATATACATAGAGAATAATTACAACGGATCAATGCAGATGCCAATAAAACGGATGTAAGTTATGGTAAGTTATTCTCTTTATACCCAATTAAAGTTTTCTTTTAACTATGGTATCGAATTTATTGTGATTTTACGATCCAATCAATCGCATATGATAATATTTAAAATTGTAAATTGAACGTAAATAAGTTGAAATCGTTTAATTATCGAAAAGTATATACGTTATGGTGTTACCATAATTATATATAGGCTAAAATAAAATCGAGAACTTTTTATATTCTTTTTTTCTTGAGTGTTACGCTCGAATTGTCGTTTCATAGTAATAGAACAACCACGATAGTCATTTCTAAAGACCTTTAACATTTTCTTTACTCTATTCTCTTGTACCTTGAGCAAATAATATATATAGTATATTATACATACATACATACATACATACATACATACATACATACATACATACATATATATACATATATATTCTTCCTAACTCTCTTACATATATTATTGCTTTTTTTAATCTTAATCCTAAGATTAAGAAGAACTCTGACATTATGAAATCACGAAGAGTTTCTCTCGTTATGTCGGCCAGCCACATCGCTACACAGACAGAGAAGATCGCGGCCGTTGACTTTGCCGTTTCCGCTTTACGTTTACCAGCTCGTCTGCTAAGTAAAAGAAAGAAAGAAAGAAAGAAAGAAGAAGAAGAAGAATGAAAAGACTGGTCTCTAGAGAAAAAGAAAAAGAAATGTACGGGTTGCATTCGTTTTCTCTATTTTAAGACGAGTTAAACACGTTTTATATATCGATTTTATATATCTTAAGATTATATATGCGTGAAAAAGAGAAGAACGAGTATGTGTGTATATATTTACATATATAATAAACGAAAATTTAGAAGAAGGGTAGTTTCAATGGTTCAACGAGTTCATTCGTTTGAGATATCAACGGTTTTTGCCCATCTGCAGCACTACCCTACTTTGAATTATAAAAAAGGTATAGGTATACGCACAGCTTTTGTGTGTGTCTTCAAAGAAATGCACCCTACTTCGAAGGATTTTTATTCTTTATGTAAGTGATAACAAAGAGATCTCTTGAAAAGTTCTACATAGAAAACTTGATCTCTGATACGTTAAAAATCTTCTCAATATCTTTTTTTCTTTTTTCTTTCTTCTTATTTCTCCCTTTTACTCTTCCCAAATTTTTTCAAAGCTCTTCTTCTGTCTTCTACGATTTACATTCATTTTATATTTCTTTTCTTTCTTTTTTTTTCATGAAACATAAAAAATATATAAAATCGTTGTGATTCTCCTTTTGTAAAATGAATAAAATTGATTAGCGTAATATATAATATATATGTATAAACGATCGAAGCGATCTCATTTATTATAGTAACATGTTTAAACGATAATAAAATATATATCGATATTAGTCTACGTGTTCTTCTTCTTTTACGTCACTTAGGTCACGAAAGAAGAAGAATATCATGCTCGGAATCACGAGATTACATAAATCCGCGCTTGATTACAGGCTCACGGCGATCCATAATTTTATGGAAAGAAAGAAAAAGAGAGAGACCTTATCTCGATTCTCGTATAAATGTTAGTATTCTTTCATCTATCCATTGTGACGTCTTCTTCGATCGATGGACACAAAAAGCAATATTTGATCTCTTTTTTAAAAGAACGTCCCATTATAAATCACAGATAGTTATATTATATTATACTAGGATGTCACAAGAAATTGCTTCTAATCAATGAATTAACTTGATTTATATTTAAACGAAATTTTAATCACTTTTCCATTTTAAATCCAATTGATTTACAAATGAATCGCTTCTTATCGTCTCTTATATCCGTATCACGAGCTCATCTTCGTGCATTAAAAATGCAATTATTTCTATGGAGACACGTGTTTGATCTGACATTTAAAATCAGATATTCAATTAAATATAGTAAAAAATAGAAAGAAATGAGAGGGAAGAAAAAAACCAAAGATTTATTTCACTCGTCGAGATAAAAAGTCACGTATCTTTTTTGCCGATCAATCGATATTTATAAATGACGATATAATAAAGTGTTTCTCACCTTTAAACTTTAGCGGCCCTTTAACGTTGGACATCGAATAGTCTCTAAATCTCATATAGGTACGAGTTGTGGAATTCATCCGTGTCTCATTCCTACTATAATCTAGTTAGCTAGCTACCTAGCTGGAATAAGCTAGTCTGGTTCATTCGTTCGTTCGCTTGCTCTCTAAACTTGCTTTCATAACGAGTTAATTCTTTTGTCTCGTCGATGCCTATCCATCCAACGACACGACGTCGAAAGAGGTGCGGCCGATGCTTTTTCGAGCTACTCTCGATGTTAAAAAGGCCGACACGTACGTACTTACGTACACGATCAACGACAACGACGACGACGACGACGACGACGACGACGACGACGACGACGACAACGACGACGACAACAACAACGACGACGAGGATGACGACAATGACGACGACGAGACAAATCTCGCTGATGGGAAACCTTCATTATATTATATTAGCTCGATATAATTTCGTGTAAAAGGTCTATTAAAAGAGTTGAAAGTACATTATATTACTTCCTTTTTCCTACTTCAATTATGTTACCTTTCAAGTGTCAACGTTCCCGAGAGAAAACTTTCCTCTTCCGTGTCTTCTATTATATTTTCCATTGTCGTCGTTTGTCGTCGAGCCCTCACTTGGGATTTTTTATTTGCTATAGTCTTTCATCCTTATTCTCTTCCTATTGTATTTCCTTGAACAATATTTTTTTTTCCTAGTAAATTCTTTTTTATTTCGCTCTACAACCACACCTTCGACCTCCTAAAAGAACTTAAATTTCTTTCCATTTTTTTTTTGTAGCCGTTTACGAAAAATCAATCATGATTTTTATTCAAATCGTTATCTCTGTCGATAGCTTAGTTCGATTTATTATTTCTTCTTTCTCTCTCTATCTCTCTGTCTCTGTGTTTTACAAAAAAATTGTCAGAGACTATAAAATCAAAGATTCATAAGTTTCCTCGTTAGAAACATAAATTTCGATTTATATTTCTCTCGAGTTTTTCTCTTTCAAAAAAGAAGTAAAAGAAACAGTAGAAAAAGAAAGAAGGAAGAAGGAACGATCGTGAAAATTGTTAGACGAGCGTTACGATTTATGTTTCAAAGTATCTCTTTTCTCTTATTTTTTTTTTTTCTTATTTCTTTTTGACCGATCAAGCACTCACGTGTATACGTCAATGATTTTTATTCCTCTCATTCCTTGACGTCATACCTCCTCTCTCTCTCTCTTTCTTTCCCTCTTTCTTTTTCATTGAAACGGTGAGATAATATTACAGAAAGGTGTAGGACATTTACAACGAAAGACTCTGCAAGAATGTGAGTCAGCAGAGGTCAAAGGCCATAAGTCGGTCGACAGTATACTCCATCGAGAAATACTAGAAACGGCAAACAACGTTTGCAAATCGGCCAGAAAACAAGTGAGAGTGGTGAAAGATCGATCGATCTTCGACCTGACGTCGACGTCAGGGCAAACAGCAGCTGATATTTGCGCTTTCTCTCTCTCTCTCTCTCTCTGTCTCTTTCCAGAAATAACGCGCGAATGCAGTATTTCGCTTATACGAAGCAATTTCATTTGTATCGTTTCGTATTTCACAGAAAGAAAAGAGAGAACGAACAAACAAGATTCATTTCGAACAACAAAATGAGTTAACAAGAAGAAAAAGGAAAATTATATTTGTTTGTCATTTGCTTTCAATAACATCTAATTCTAATAAAAGATTAGGAAAAAGGGTAAAAAGAAAAGAATGAAACTTGCAACCTAAATACGTATTTCTGATTATAAGATAATAAAAACGAAGAAATAAATATCAAAAAAAAAGGGTAATAGTAAACCGTGAAACGCGAAATTAGAAATGTGTAATCGAATTATAATACGTCTAGTTCCTTTTCCGTATACAGGATAAGTCAAAAGTATTCCTAGATTAATTATTATTTATTTACTTTTCTTTTTCAGATTATAAAACAACGATCTAAGGAAATTTTTCTTTACGATCTAAAAATAATATTGGCCCAAAGAAACGATGTCGAAGAAGATCGAGATCAAATCGATTTTTGATATCGGATAGAATCTTTTGTTCCATCCTGTATACCCTATACACTCATATACATATTTATTAGAAAATTCGATTCGTATCGTTTGTCGTCTCGTATCGATTATGTAACACTTCGGATAAATTGAAGAAGAGAAAAAGAAAAAAAAAGATAAAAAGAGTAGGAACAAAAGCGCGTTACGTAGTAACGTCAGTAACAATATCATCATCATCCGTGTTTCGTTCGCGTAATACTTGTCAAAGGCACGTTTTCCTTACGAATTTAATCGCGTCGGTTACACCAGTTATATCTATCCGATTTGCTTCTGCCGTAATATACCCAAGCTTTTTATGTAATCGCAGAAGCGAACGTTTTATAAACGTTTACGTCACGAAACGTAACATTTTCTTTCTTCTGTCAGTACGATTCATATCGAATATCTGTTAATATTCACAAACCGATGGCGAATACGAAAAAAGAAACAACTCTCGATTACGCGTTCGATGAATGTCTTTGCAATAAATTAAGCGCGCAAGCTCAATATCCTTAAGCGATAATAATTTCGGTTTTCTCTCTCTTTCTCTTCCTCCCTGTTATATTCCCCTCTCCTATCCATCCAACCACCCATCTCGACCCAACCACTACCTACCCCCATCCATTTCGTATTCCACTCGATCGATCGTTTCATGCAAATTACACGAGAATGTCCAGGCCAAACCATTCCCATTTACAATTTACACCTTCATTATCCAAGTTATTTTACGTTCACTTCAAGATATATTCGTACGATTTTTCTGTAATATTACGCGATTGATTTTTCTAACGTTACGTAAATAAAAATCGTTCAAGTAATATTCTAATGATAAAACGATATTATCGATCGTTTAATATAGAAATTATTCTGTAATACTAAAAATAGCAAAGATCTCTATGATAACGATCGTGTATCCATACCCAATAATACGAATTAGGAGATAGAATATCGAGTGAGATAAAAATATGGAAAATATTTGCAGGGAAGACGATGAAGTAGTAATGACGTAACGATATTACTTAAGATCCGTATCGAATTGATATTAGATTTATCCTTGAAACGGGTGTCGTAATTATTTTTTCAAAGAATCGTTTCTCACGATACATTTCACGGTGAATTTTCATTAAGTACTCGAAACAATTGATTAGTCGCAAGTACTTCTGTGAAGAGTTTTCCCCTACGAATCTCTCTTTCCCTCCCTCTCTATCTACTTCTCCTATCCCTCCCCCTTTTCACCCCATTTCCCCTCCGCCCTTCCCCCTTTCCTCGGCAGGAATAAATTTAACTCGCGAACGTTGGACTCGCAAATACGTTTTCAAAGAACGTATTCGTAAGGCAGGCTTCGCTCGAATTAGAAGGGTTCACTTGTGTATGTATGCGCTTATGTGCATATACACGTACATACGCTTATGCACCAGCATTTGTAAGCTCGCTACGAAGGGAAAGCACCTCTTGTTGGCCCTTCTCTAGTCGTCGGTTGGAAACGAAAGACTGATTCATCCGGGAATATCCTACTTCTCTCTCTCGTTTCTCTCTCTCTCTGATTATACGTTCGAGGAAGACATTCCTATTGAAAGTTTCGAAATTCTCTATTTGCATTTGGATTCTCCTCTGGTTGATTCTCTTTTCATTTCTATTCCCTCTTTCTCTCTCTCTCTCTCTCTCTCTCTCTCTCTCTCTCTCTCTGTATCTCTCTTTTTCTGTTTTATACATAATTATAAATTTAAAATGTTGGGTGCATGTTGATCCAAAAGTACATACATATGTATTATAGATAATAAATCATTTGCAATTTTATTCAAAAGTCGATTCAACATTTTTTTAATTATTAATTAGTTTTATATTATTGGTATAGTAGTGGTTATACGTATATATATAAACGTATACATCGGTGTTCGTACAATATTTTTAGAACTAAAATATATCCTATACTTATTTTTTTGTTTTTTAATATAAATCCTGACAAATTATTTATTGGCCAACTTAAATGTATTTTAAATTATTCCAATACTTTCTTAAGATGATCATGATTTATTATTATAATATACTATAGTAATTTCTTGACTGAAAACTCAATATTTCTTTTTTGTTTTCTGTTCTTTTTTTACTGAATTGTTATTAATTACTTATTTATTAATTATTGACTTATGATAACCATCTAATATTTCAAATAGTTCGAATAACACTTTTATATATATTTATATATATAAAAATAAAACTCGAAACTTCCATAGATATATACAAAGCGTAACTCTCGAAATAAGATATTTGCGGACTGTAGGATGATTCGACGGGAGTTCCGTTGACTCAAATCGTATATTCTATCGTTGTCGGTCCAAGAAAATTTTCCTCGATCTAGCTAGACCAATGTCTCGAATTCTCTCTTTCTCTCTCTCTCTCTTTCTCTTTCCGTAGAAACACGAAGAACCCTATTCGAGCGAGAAGATAAAAAGAGGAACCGTTGGGCAACGGTTCTTGCCAAATAGAGAGAGAGAGATACGTGAATATATAGATATATAGATAGATATAAAGACAGATAGAGAAAAAGATTTTTCTTTAGACCGATTTTTCCAAGCTTCTGCCGGTAACGTTCATCTCTTTCTATTTCTAGGTCAAAGAATAAAATAGAAAGGAATGGAAAAGAAAAGGAAAAGAAAAGAAAAAAAAAAACAGAAAAGAGATCGTTCGTTCTTCTTTTAAGCCAACGAAGAAACGCTTTTCACGGCCCTACGATAGTTACGAGGTTACGCTTCCTGAATCTTATTGTATGTTGAAAAATGAAATGCGAACACGGACAATGTAGAAAGAGAAAAAGAGCAAAAGAGAGGGAGAGAGAGAGAGAGAGGAAAAGGAAGGAAGGGATGAGGAAACGCCAGGTGCAACGAATGCATCGGGGTGATCGAGTTTTATCTTCGTGCGAAAGTGCCACGTATTATCGATCGCTTTACTTCTTTCATTCGATCTTTGTTTGCAATTTAAAATACGTACATAAATACATACCTACATACGTACATATATACATAGATACGACGTCATTACTCAGACAAAATTGATTTTCTGATTATTTCGATAAAATAAGGAAAAAATAGACGATTTTATCTATAACCATTTTTAAACATTGAATCATCGAATTTATCGATTAATTAAAAAAAGAAAAGGAAGATCATCGAAGTCAAAGATCTGAGATAAATTCAATTTTAGATATATCTATACATTTGATTATATCAAGTCGATTCAAAAAATTCCTAAACTTGTATTCTGAAAATTTGGAGAAAATGAAATTAGGACACCGTAGAAAGTCACTAAAAAAAGACACTAAATTGATTTTTAAGATCGTCTCGAAACTCTTGACTCATACATATATATATATACATAATTATTTCAAGATATAATCTTATGTAATATATTTTATATTTGTTATTCCAAGAATATTTAACGTTTAAAAAATGTAAATTAATGTTTAAGATATTCAAAATAATTTAGAATAATCAGAAGAGTTGAAAAAGACTGGAGGATCTCTCGAAATGATCGAAGGGCGACCTTTTGAAGGGCGTTCTCCTCACGAAAGCTCCTGTTTGGAGTGCAAGAGAGGAAGAATGGGAACCCTTCGGGTCGTCATGACAACGTGAACTAGCGGTCTCCTGATCCCCTCCCCCCCAGCTCCAGTTCAACCCCCCCGAATACATACATATGTATGTATTCAGCCCGTGTCGCCGTAGCCAAGCCAAGCGATTAATCTCTCGGTGATCTTCGATGACGATGTGAGCGTGTATGCATCGACGAGAAGCCAAATCGATCGCAACACACCTAATCTCCATTGGGAATAAAATATCGAGCTCGAAAATAACAGTGTTAAGTGATACGATGGTTTTTAGCGTGATCGATCGATTCGATAACAATGATCGCGTTTCCTTTAGATATTATTTCTTTTAATTGAAAATTACAATTATCTAGTTCATCATAGTTTACCTAAATACGATCTTACGATATTATTTTACAGAATCGCGGTCGTATTAAGTGCTCGAATTTGTAACATTTGTTTACAAATTATATTAATATTACATAATATTAACGAGATACTTTGTTCACATATGTATACTCGTATAACTCTATATATTCGTAATATACAATGTACCTTTCTCAAGCTTCTTGCACCTTGGACTTGTTTTCGAAAAATGATGAACGATTCGACCCGAATATCATCGATAACATTTAATCGGAATGGTAGTCGAGAAATTAAAGTGAAGAAAAATGTTTTACGGTAAAAATAAAAATATATACACACACGCATATATATATATATAAAAAATGAGTATATTTTTATATAAATAAAAATTATTCTATATCAGTGTTTTATTCGTATACCCGGAAGTGCTATTTATCATTATATCTTATCTAATACTAGAATATTTTTTCTTTTTTTTCCTTCGTTGCAATACAATGCTAATTAGAATTTTGTTAGATTAGCAGTTCGACCAACTGAACGTATCAACGAAGAAAAACGTTTCTGGACGATGTTAAATTATCAAGAACTATCTGTGCAATGCAGCTTCCGAAGAATTACAGCGAGCAACGAAAAAAAAAATAAAAAAAGAAGAAGAAGAGAAGAGAAAGGATAGAGAAACACGAGAAAATCTAATGGAAGAAACGGCGAATACGTCACACGCTTTTGCGTGTTGGAATTTTACTCGGCTTGAATTGGCCATTTCTTACGCGTCCTCGTAAAGCTCGATACGCAATGAGATCAAATCGAAAATATGCGTATTATTCTAGTATTATTGTTTACATACATCTTACACAATAATCATTTATTTATTTAGCGTATCATACATCTATATCAACAATTTCGATTTGCGTTGTAGTATCTATTTTTTTTTATTTTATTTCAATGTTATGTTTATTTGAAATTCCAAATAATTTACACGACTGGCTGAATATATAAATGAATATTGTAAAACGAACATTCAGTATTATACATAATAGACAAAGTTAATCTACATTTTGTTTGTGAAATCTGAAAAAAAATAATATCTTCTTTTATCGTTTCGATCTAATGGGTTAGATCTTTTCATACGTCGAATGAAAAGATGAATGATTAGATTTGTTGTTCATAGATCGGAATTTTGACGTCAAGAAAAGGGATCTTTCGACCTCTAGAAATAACGAAACCTCTTTTGATTCTTCCTACATATATCCAATATCTTTCCAATCAATTTTATTTCTCTTTGAATAAAATTGACCGAATAAAATCCCGAAGTCATCCAACTTCTCGATTCAAGAAATATGAAATAATAATATATGTATGTATGTATGTGTATATATATATATATGCTCATTCCTATAAATTTCGAACAAACAAAATAAATATTGATGATCGATGAATCGAAAATCATCTTACCCTTACCAAGACATTCACGAGTTAAACTAACATAAAAGATAATAACTTTCTTCGACTTTGCTCGCTAAAGATATTTACGCACTTCGTAACACGCGATAACGAACACGTTGCTTCGTTTTTAGAACGATAGTAAGAACGAACGAACGAACGAACGAAAGAACGAAGAAGCGAACTAACGTATGTACGAACGTGCATAGATATATACATATGTACGTCTTGCAGGTTTATCGTTTATCACAATTTTTCTTTTTTTACAGAATGCAAATGGAAGAAGAAGAAAAATAGATAAGGGAAGTAATCGAAATAAAATTTTCGTTAATATTTACAAGGCAAAAAAAACTGTATATAAAAAGAAGACAAATTATAGAAAGTCTTTCGATCTAGATAACGCAATGTGTAAAACATCTAATCTAATCTAATCTCATCGAGGATATCTTTCGATGTCGTGAAATTCAATTACTTTGATATCTTCGTTACATGCAATCTCATAACGAGATCACGATAAATAAGTATTAAACATACATACATACATATTTTAATCTTTCCAATATCTGTTTTTGATGTTCCTGTTAAAATTCAATTATGTCGGAAAATTTTTATTTTGTGTTTAGTGATAAACGAAATGATAAATTTCGTTCAGAAAGTTGAATCACTTTGTTCGAAAAAGTTTTCTTTTTTTTTTTTCTTTTTAATCATCCTTGAACTTATATCATGTATCTATATGCATAAGTATTATATCGTTTGAATCGTTTGAACGATATTACGGTAAAGATCTTCTTTCAATTTATTCGTTTCGTCAGAAGCTAAAGAATTTCTGACACGCTAAACGAATCGCGTGATATGCGCGTGCATATCGATGAACCTCGTAGGGGGTCTTTCCTTCGGTTATATTAGCTTAATTGAAGCAATGATTTAAATGCCCTCTAAATAGAGAGAAGGCGCATTGTAATATCGGTCTGCCAACTTGTCTGACGAACATACGTTTTGATTAAACGATAAGTCCATACACACGCACACGCACGCACGCACACACACACACATACACAAGCACATATATATATATAAATATTTAAATGCAGATGTAGTTGCATAAAGACATTTACATAACGTTACAAAGAAACACCTGTTTCTTAAACTTTGATTGATCCTCATTATAAATAACATTTCATTACGAAAGAATTCTAACAAGTCATTTCGTTATATTAAAAAACATGGTTTTCTTTTTTGTTGATTCCGTTTTGTCGATGAATCATTCCTCGAAAAGAAAAAATACGATGTATAATTTAGATCACTCGCGTGATTACCGGCTCATCTTATTGCGTAGATATTTCTATATGTATATATACAATAGCGAATTTATTCGTTCCATGATTTATAAATAAAATCATGATTATCGTATATACAAATGAATTAATTAAATTTCTTGAAATTCTTTATATGAATATTATATATTTTTCAATAACGCACATGAAACGAGTTCTCGTTGATCGTGCTTTAGAAGTTAACTGCAGCACACGTTAGACTCGTGCTCGTTTTAAACACGTGATTCCGGTGTTGCGTTACCTACTCTACTATTACAAACAACGTATTCAGAATATCAGGACATATTGTACGTTAACGATATATGTGTTTACAGTTAATACAGAGAAGTTCGTCGATTGATACGAGCAAATAATAGGACACAAGGAAATCGTGATCGATAATAGTAAGGTTATACGTATGTATGTATACAATTCACAATCGACAACATGTCTGTTTATATGTGTGTGTGTATATCTGTGTGTTTTCATTCTACGTTCCGTAATAGGTTAACTAACAAATTACGAGAAAAAAAACGATGGAGAAAAGGGGGAAAGAGAACAGGAAAGAGTCGTTTGAATTTCGATGACGAAGTCCTGATTACGAGGCAACCTAGTCGTTCCTGGTCATTCGCACAAACGAAACGAAAGAAGCGTGACGTTCATTAGAGCATTTAGATGGAGTCAACAAAATGATTAGTAAGAGTTTCAAGTATATTCGAAACGTTACCGCACACGAAGCACAGATAATTTCAAGAAAACGCTGAAACCTACAAAACGCACTTTTCTGCTTTATGCAAGTATGTATGTACGTAAATTCGTTCGCCACATAATCGTATGTAATGTCATTTGCGTTATCGATAATACATAAATCTCTCTCTTTATTCCCATCTTGTTGGAATTATGCGATAATGAAAATACTTATATAGGTAGGTAGGTACGTAAGTATTTATATTTCGAGAGTCGAGCCATAGTACGTTCGCGAATAACACGAACGAACATTTAAACGACGAGTTTCTGCTCCGTTTCGTAGCGAGCTCGACACTTTCACCGCGAGCAGAGAACCGTAAAACGATGACGTGGATCCTTTTGCAAAGCTCCGTCGAGTTTCGTGTCGATCGTTCACGTTACACCTGCGAGAACATGGATATTCGAAAATCCGAAAAAGATTACAAAGAGGACAACAAAATCGGAGCAACGATCGGCGAGATCAATTTTTATTCGCAATTGTGTGCGTGTGATGTCTCGATTAAAAAACCTTCGGTTCATTCATAAAGATCGTAAGAGCTTCGTTAAAATAAGTAAGAGTGAAATAGACAAAGAGACATAGATAAATAGATAGATAGCTTTTCGAAACAGCTGATCGACAATGAATAGTTCAACTATAAATAAATCGTTAATAGCTTTATATTTTAGTGAGCAGCTTTCGAGCTAACGTAAGACATAACTTTTATTTTTGGAGCAGATTTTAAAAGACAGATTTCTAGGTATACGCGGGATATATATACATTTATGTATGTATGTATATATGTGCGTATATATGTTCGCACGTACATGTATATACGTAACAATGGCTGCTTAGTCACACGACCGGCTTCGTTAATGACGACACTGATGATGATGATGACGATGATAATGATGATACGCTCGTACGACTCGCATCGATTATCAAATCAAGTGGATTAGCGCATA
Organism: Vespula vulgaris; assembly: GCF_905475345.1. NCBI lineage: Eukaryota > Metazoa > Arthropoda > Insecta > Hymenoptera > Vespidae > Vespula > Vespula vulgaris. The sequence continues at coordinate 1,292,932 of NC_066603.1, read as the reverse complement.
ACACACAGCACACATGTTTTTCTATGAACATCTTTTCGCAGAACCAAACTAGCGTATAATAGGTATTTCTTTTACGCGATTAAAATAATTAGAATTGTTCTGTTTTCCTTCCTCTTAGTTGTTTCGTTTATTTACACAATGATAATAATGTTTATGTACACGTCTGTTACTAAAGTATAAACATTAACTTTTTTTTCTCTATTTCTCTCTTGTTTGTCTCTCGAGAAACTTATAAATCACCTCTCGTATTTTTCTCTTTTTCTTCTATTTATTCATTCTCTTTTTCATTTTCTCAAAACCCACGTCGACCAGAAAAATTACTACCTTACAACAAGATACATTTTTATTTATTGGCACATTACTACCAGCGATATTCAACGATATCAGACTTTGCAACGAGTGCGTTGGTGTTCGTTGCTTAATCATTCTTCCTCGTGTATGAATATACGAATGAAAACAAATTAAAATAACGTATTCTTTTTCGAAACCAATGTTATCAATCTCTCACTACGGAAATCTTCTCGTTTCGTCCTCTTTCTCCTTCAATTATTTTTCTTTCCTTGTTATGTCGTTTTGCTCTGTTTTTATTATTTATTTATTTATTTATTTTATTTATTTCCCTCTCCGATAAGCGAAAATCTTTTCGTTCCTTCTCTTTCATTTATTTGTCTTTTTCCTTGTATCATTCGTTTTTTCTTTTTTTTTTTTTTTTAATTATTATCCACTTTTTACGTAGATTATTTTCCGTAGATAAGTTTTTTTCACGTAGATAAATTCAAGTAAGACAAGAGAAAGAAAACGAAAAAAGAAAAAGAAAAATAATTTGTGACCGAGGTATCCAATACTCGTACCATTGAAAAGGCAAAGAATACTGGCTTTGGATTTCGGCCCGATAATCAAATCATTTGATATTAGTCACCCTTGACGACTGTGCGTTATTACATATCGCGCACAGACAACACATTAGTGACTAAAGAGAGAGAGAGAGAGAGAGAGAGACTTTATATCACGCAGATAATAAATTTGTTACAACCCACAAAGTGAAGAGAGAAAGAGAGGAATAAGAGAGGAGATAGATAGAAAAAGACGTACGAACTATTTTTGAAATAAAAATCTTTCAAGAGAAGAGAAAGGGATTTGAACCTGCAAGGTTGGGACCAACAAGCAACCACGCTGAACATTACCCTACGCATCAAACGTACGAATTTTGTTCTGATATTACGACATACTTATCGTCCATATTTATTTATATTTTTCTTTTCTTTTTATAAAATAATAAAAGAACGCACCGTATACGTTCTCTATTTTTTTTCTTTAACGTTTTCTTCTTTCTTTCATAGAAACGTACTTAGAATAAAAGGAATGTTAAATAGATAAAAGATAAAAATTATATATCATAAACAATCTAATCGTACAATATAATATCATAGGTATGTGTATCGATCAATTACGTTGTCACACGGCAACACTCGAAAGATCATCATACATTGGATAACGAACGAAAAACTCTCAATGGGAGATAATTTAATCTGAGACATGTCATCGACGAATATATATGTATATGTGTGTGCGTGTCTATATAAATGTATACATTTAATTACGTACATGCGTTTTAAATGTATCCTCAAGTGTTATATGAAAACAATCTTTTTTTCTCTCTTCTATATTCGATAATATGACTCGATCGAGTCAGTTTTGGGAGATAAAATAAAAAAATCAAAAAGACTAAGACGATTGGATGAAGAGATGAAGAAGACAGAAGGAGGGGACTATAACGGTGTATACAAGCAAATGATATATGGATACTTGTTAAAAAAGCAAATTCGTATTCCCAAATGAAGTTCATTAAGAGATAACGATTTCTACGTAAAGAAGATTAATGATAAAGCAAGAAGTATTCTGCTCGAAAAATATCTTCTAAGATATTTTCTTCAATTTTGTTTAGAATACCAAGAATTGTCTCAAAGTAATTTGATTTAAAAAGAAAAAATAAATAGGATCGATTTAATCTCTTTCTGAGAAACTTTTATATAGATTAATTTGTTTTTCTTTCTTTCTTTCTCTCTTTTTTGTATTCTTTTCTTTTCCAAATTGTAAAATTAGGAGCATCTAGAAACAGTTTGAACGGCACGACCTGTGTTTCCTCGAATTTTTATTTTCACTTGGTTATTTTTTCTTTGTTTTTTTTCTTTTTGCAAGAACACAACTTTCCTCAATTTTCTTACTTCCTTTTTCTGTTTTCCCTCATTTTTCTTTCTTCCACTCGTTTCGTTATGCAAGGAAAAAAGGGAGAAAAATGTTGACGATAATGTCGTTGGTAACAGCTACAAGAAATCAATGATAAATAACGTGAATCGTTTGCTCTTTTAATGTCGGCACGTTCGACCGAATGGATAATTCACGTGTGGTGGCTTCGAAGTAGTAACTACTACCTACAACTTACAAGAACGGAAAAGGCCAAGCGAAAGGAAAGTTCTTTGCGAAGGAAAGGAGAGCAGACAATGAAAGAAGAAAAAGACGGAGATCTTTTAACATGGATGGAGTATAACGTCGTAACGCTAACTATTATTATAATGCACGCGCTATTTTTATATTAGAGAGAGAAAGAGGTAGAAGAAAAAAGAACGAAAAAAAGAAAAATTGAGTCGATAAAAAATAATTGTCAAAGACAAGATAGGTATCTCATCGTACAAGCTCGTACCGATAATTTACTACACGGAAAATTCTGATATTGCTTCGAGTGATCATTACGTAAGATCTGTACGAGTGTTATGTATGTGTGTATATGCACGGAATAAATTTTGTGTGCAGATACAACAGAAGCCTCCGTTAAACGCGTGATCAGAGAGACAATAATTAAATTTCAAATGTTTGAACGCGCGAAGATACATACCTACATAATTACATGAGTTTACAGAGAAAATGTTATATTTGTATTAAAACGAAAAAAGAAAAGAAATGATCCGTATTAATCGTCGATAGTCACGTGTTTCCCTTGAAATTTTACTCAACTTCGAATAATTTCTTTTTAAGACCTTTCGAGAGTTCATTCTCTCTTTTCTTCATTCTTTTTTCTGTCCTCCGAATTGCGAAACAACGAGCCTAGCACGTTAACGATTGGCATTAACAAATGTTAACGTAATTGATATTTAAAATCATTGAGAAACTTTTGAGCCTCTCTTAAAAGACGTATTTAATTAATTAATTATCAAAAGATTTATTAAAAATTATTATCGAATTTTCAAAGATCTAGAACGGTCTTGAGCCTACATTTTAGATTTAATGAAATTGCTAATAAACGACGACTCGTTCTGGGATTACCGTAATGGATAATAAAATAATTGATTCGAGGGATGCTGGTTCGCGTGAGTCAGGCGGATATAAGCGAAGAACTACAGGAGTGGGTCATCGTTTAAACGTAATAGAGAGAAGGGGAATAGAGAAGAGAAGAGGGTTAGATTCGCTATTCGATTTTATCCCGTCTCATCTGGAAGCAACTTGTTGTTTCATCATACCTACCGATAGATCGAAAGCGACTCACTCTAAACCGGTTAGAAGTTTCTTTATCGTTAAGTCCTACGCTAACAATGTTTCACTTGCATACATATGTATATGTATAAATACGTGATTGATTTTTCAATCAATCGTGATTGCTTATCGATTTATAATCGGTCTAACAACAAATAGAATTGATTAATTTCTCTCGATATACATATATGTGTATATATATATATATATATATATATATATATATATATATATATAGCGATAGAGTAATAAAAAGATATAAAAGGATCGATTGAAATCGAGACGTCCTATGTACGTACGGTATCGAAAGGACGATTGTGATTGCCTATTAAGGATAAAGGTTATTTAATTAACTGCTTGCACCCACGTGTTCTTTGCGTGGATAAAAGAAACAGAGAGAGATAGAGACGCACCTTAAACGGTGCAGGGTCAAAAACGTACGAGAGTGACGTTCATTGATTATTAATGACAATATATTTCGATAAGTCTCTTAATAGGGAACAACGCCTAGAAAATGAATTAGTTATATGTATGTATATCGTAAAAGATCGAACGCTCGATCGATCGATCGATCGATCGATCAAAGAAAACTAAATATTCAGATACATATTCTTAGCATTTTCTTAGCCAGTAAAAGTTTCCATTGCCACGTTGGAAACGTCTGATTCGAAGGAGAGATAAGAATCTAAGCTCTTGCGCGCTGCGGTAGGTATATAGATATATATATACACATACATAAATACACACATATACCAAGAGACAAGAACGCAAGAGAACTCGTTTCCGCGTGCTGAGAGTATGTTAGCAGCTTGATGTTGACGTCTCGGGTGGGTGGCAAACTGGTGGATCGAATCGCGTTGAAATTACGTGGGATGAAGCGAGAAGGAAAGATTGCAAAGAGAGAGAGAGAGAGAGAGAGAGAGAGAGAGAGAGAGAGAGAGAGAGAGAGAGAGAGAGAGAGAAAGAAAAGATAAAGATAGACGTATATATAAGCCTACATATGTATAGAACGCATTGCTCGTTATCATTATGCAAATGACCCAGGCAGACGTTAGAAAAGAGCTACGTGTACACGTGTATACGTACGTATATATATATATATATGTATGTATGTATGTATGTATCTACGTATCTATATATATTGTTACTTCCCTTTTTCATTTCTCCTTCGAAAAGTCATTGAATCAAAAGATGAGCTAACCTAATACTAAAAATAAACTATTTTGCAAGTTTCTGAGTCATTATAAATGACGATAATGTATTGTTGATCACGTTGATAAGCCTCGTGCTAAATGACGTTCTCCTTTTTCTTTTCTTACTTACTTACTCACTTTCTTTTTTTCTTTACGATGATCGATAAGAAGAAAAATAATCTAAGTACATAATGTATCTCGATTGCTTTATTATTCTTTCTTTCTTTCTTTCTTTCTTTCTTTCTTTCTTTGATATTAAAAATAAAAAGGATAAATATCAAAGATAAGCGGACAAATTATTCGCATGTTCTATTGCGCGAACCGGATTTTCTACACGATGCCATTGACCTGTGAGCGATACCAGATATCGATTTACATATAATTATAACTAGAAGGGATAAAAAAATGGAGAAGAATCGTAGAAATGTGTCTGCATATATCATAAGTCTCTTCGAGAGGTCCAGTTCGATAACCTACTACTACCCTCTCCTCCCATCTCCTTCCAGTCTCCTCCCACCCTTTCTCCTACCCGACTCTTACTTTTTCTACCCTTCTATCGTCGTATTCCGACGTAATCTATGCTTTGTTTACGTTATTTATCGAGTTACGCTGTGCTTTCGGCAAGGCCGAAACTTGTATCACGAGTAAAAACAATCTGCAATTAAACTAACGGATAACAAAGACTACCCAATGTTATTAGATATTATTTAATTCGTATGAGGAAAGGAATGAAAAACAAAAAACAAAGAGAACAATATGCAAAGAAAAAAATAAAATTACGATAATCAGCGGAATTAGTTGACGAAACATTATAATTATATAAGATTATTTTCTTGCTTAATTAAATCGATAAAAAATATGTTATGTTGAGATTAATTAAAGAAAAATGATAGTAAAAGTTATAATTTATATAGATATATATGTATATACATATATTTTATTATATATTTATATTTTATTATATATCCGACATAAATAACCTCTTATCGTAGATAATAAGAACATCGTAAACAATTTTATGATAGCCAGATAATTTTTTTTCAGAAAGACACGACGTGTTTACCTCACGCGTTAAAGACATGTTTATATGTACATATATATTTATGTATATGCATATGTATATATGTATACTATATTTTCATGCAGACAAACATTTTTTTCAAACGTGGGTTCTTAAAGGTCACGACTTCGAAAAAGACAGAGAGAGAGAAAGTTTATTTCTCCATAACGCTTTCTTGTTCATTTTCAAGGAACATCGTTCGTTTATACTTTTAATGAACATATAATGTTCGTTCAAAATGAACTAGAGAATCTACTTTTCATTATTTATCTATATATACGTATTATGTATATATATATATCTATACGTAGGAAAATATAATGGGTGTGGAAAAGCTCGAAAAATTTACATCATATTCAAAGTGATATGTTCCTTGATATTATGCGCATAATTAAAAGAAAAAAAGAAAAAAACCTCTCCCTCTCTCTCTCTCCGTTTCTCTCGCGGTAGCATAAGAATATTCATAATTAATTGCTCGTAGCGTCGGAGACGAAGTTAATTAAGTTGGAGATGTAGACACTTTCGAACGAACTCGCTGATACAAGTTATTGAAATTTGGATTCTACTCACATAGGAGAGGATTAAGTCACGTTTCAAGGCTTGAACTTACTCAACATATCCGACGCGCTTATTTCAATATGTGTGCACGCGTGTGGGTTATTTCTTTTTCTTTCTTTTTATTGGCTCACGTCGAGTATCACAGAGCTTATTTTAAGAAATAATTATTGGCTTTTCCCTCTATCCTCACATCCCTCCACACCCTCACCTCCCACGCACGTTACTACGAACTTGTTAAAGAGAAAAAGAGAGAGAGAGAGAAAGAGGAAGAGAGAAAAAGAGAGAAGAAAACATAGAAATAACAACGTGGAATTTGATTTCTCGGAAAAATAAATCGATCGTTTCTAAAAATTCGAATACTTTTCAGTTAAATTCTATTACAATTTACAACGCATAAATATAGCGTATTATTAGTTTCGATCCATTTCGAGGAAGAATATAGGATATACTTTTGCCACGTGTCATCTATAAAAAATTTTCCACGTATAAATAATGTAAACAAGAGGACGATAGGGACCTTCGTAAATTAAAAGAATCGGATAGAGATTAAGGTCATTAGATCGAGTTCCTTCAAGTTTGTTAGGTTTAAACAAACGTTAGTAAAACGTTAGAGTGATACAGGTTGCCTTTTAAAATCATTCTCGTAACTCGATTGAAATACAATCGTATTTCCGCTAGTTAATCTTAGATCGGTTCTCGTACAGACTAGTGCCAATGTTGGTGACGTTTCTATCGTGAAGGCTAACGAAAAGAAAAAAAAAAAAAAAAAAAAAGAAAAGAAAAAGAAATAAAAACAGAAAGAGAAGGGAAAAAATCTATTTCCATTCATTTCCACTTCATCTTTATTACTCTTCCTTCGCTCTCCTACACGAGAGACAATGAATTCGTTCATAACTAATAGCAAATATAAAAAGAAAAAAAAAACTTGATCGTCAAGGTTAACCTCGATCATTCTGATTTATAATAAGTTTCGAACAATCAGATAGTTTTTATTGTAAAAGAATGTGCGAATAAAAACGAGAGATATAGAAAAGGAGAGTGGGAGAGATAAGAAAAAAAAGAAACGAAATATTATTTACATTTTACTACGACGTGTTCTATGATTACGAGGTGAAATCGTATCAGAGGCGTCTAACTGTCTGGGCAAGCAAATCTCGCACTGGCTGTCGTCCAAAGAGCGAGCAAGAGTCTCTCAATCAGTCACGTAATTTACTTGAATAGAAAAAGAAAAAAAACAAAAAAATGATCTCAACGCGTTGTACGCAATAGTAGTAGATTTATATGGCATGAGCCAAAAGTTCCCTAGGCTTGTAGTTTTACAATCTGATCAAAAAGAAAAAAAAAAGAAAAGAAAAGAAAAGAAAGAATCAGTTTGAAAAATCTCGAAGACGAGATAATTTAGATATTCTCAAATTTTGACTACTGTAGTAACTCTGTACTAAACTCGTCGTTTATTTTTATTCTTTATCGTTTTTCTTCTATAGAGCATCATCGATATTGTGTTTCATATGTTTATTTTTTCTTTTAAATATATATGTATACATATATATATATATATAATATGAAAAGAATGTTTAGAATATTAGAAGGAGAAAAAAAAGAAAAGAAAAAGAAGAAGAATAAAGCACATGATGCAGCTCGTTTCTTTCTTCAGCTTCTTCCCTTTCAAGTATTATTCTCGTTTCGAGTTGAAAGCCCAACAAAACGAAAATGATTCTGAAGAGGGGAAAAGAGGAGCTCGTAGAATTCCGAGTAAGAAGCGAAGAAAGAGACGTTTCTCTAAATACATCTTGCGAGCTCGGAGCAATCCACGTAGCCAGGAGACAGATGCTTCTTCTAACAATTGGCTAACTAAAACGAAACGATCAAATGAACGTAAACGATTTTCTATTGCAGCGTTGAACACGTTGGATCCATAAATCATTCGTCGGTGTAATCAAACGACGATTATTTCGACTTGGAAAAACAAATTTCGAGTGAAACGTTTATCAATTTTTAGATCAACTTCGTAGACGTTTCGATTTATTGTTTTTTCTTTTTTTTTTTTTTAATATATAAATGTAATCAATTTAATTTGTTATAAACAACGTGGATTCGATCGAGCATTATGTATAAAATAAAAATACGAAGTAAAAAAAAATTGGCGGAAGAGTGGTAACCCACCGCCGACATCCCTGGTGGGGATCGAACCCACGACCTTTGGATTAGAAGTCCAACGCGCTATCCTCTGCGCCACAGGGACTTGATGATGTGAGGTGCTTACGGCTATCTTACAAGCAAAAGTCAATTCCGATTCTTGCTTAATAGATGTCGCCACTATTCCTATGCAACGCAATACAGTAGCGTATCTTGTCGGGCGATTGTTAATGACGTAAATGACATACTCTTTAACATTTCTCTATTATTCGATTAACCTAAAATTAATATCGCTTTGATAATACTTGTAACTATACTTCTTATTTTGTTTACGTAACGTTACGATTAAGATCGAAGTCTAAAACGATATTTATTTATTTCGTATTTATTCGAAACAAAATATTCTATTATTTCTCTTCTATTCTAGAACATTTTTCAAAGTAGAACGCTTTCTTCTTTTTTCTTTTGTTCCTTTGAATCACCGAAAATTCGTCGATTATAACCTACGATAGGTCCTAACGTGCGCCGTTAATATTACGTCCCTGCGTTGCAAGTTGCAATACGTAGAGAACGATCAACACGCAGAGAACTCAAGTGAAGTAGACTCGACGTGTTCTGTGTTACTACGTCTCTCTCTCTCTCTCCTTCTGTCTATCAACCTTTCCAAACGATTGATCTATCTAGTCGGTGGGGCGCTCGTCGAAGCATAAACAAAGTGCGTGCGGACAACGAAGAGCGTCATTGTCATTTCCAGTGTCCTGTGATAAGGAGAAATAGAAAGGAGAAGGGTTGGACGTTGATCGAACACTGGTGTTGGAGAAGAAAAAGAAGGAGAAGAGGAAGAAAGAGGGAAAAAAAATGAGAAGGAAGATGACGAAAACGAAAATGAAGTATTTTGAGGGAAATGGAGAGAGGGAAAGAGAGTGAGGGAGGGATCGAGTGGAACGAAGAAAACAGAAAAAGGAAAAACAGAAGACAGACAGATAGAGAGAGAGAGAGAGAAAGGAAGAAAGAAAGAAAGAGACGAGTGTGTTGTGATTTCCGTGCGCGCGGAAGAGAAAGAGAGAGAGAGAGAGAGAGAAGAAATAGATGATAGTGTAAAGAAAGAGAGAAAGAAAGAGAGAGAGGGAACGAACAAGATGGCCGGCCAGAAACATATGACAAAGAACGGCGAGCTACCGCCGTGGCCGAGGGCGACGTTCGCTCGGTTCCTCGGCTCTCGGTATTGCTGATCCTAGTTCGCTTTCGAGAGAGAAAGAGGTGTTTTTTGGCACCGGCCGTGGTGCTCTTTTCGAAGGGGGTTCTTTATAGAGAAGGGAAAGAAAGAAAGCGAGAGAGAGAGAGAGAGAGAGAGAGAGAGAGAGGGATAGAAGAAAAGATAGATAGAAAGAGAGAGAGAGAGCGAGAGGGAGAGAAAGAGGAAAGAGAAAAGAGAAAAGAAAGGGGGGATCGTGACTGCCAAGAGAGTCGGTGATCCTGTGACCGAAGGAGCCATGACTACGCGTGGAGAATGGGCTCGATCGCATCGGTGTTGCAATGGCATTGCTCGGAGTGCGCTCTGATAAATCCAACGGAGAGCGCGCGATGCGCCAGGTGCGGCCTGGCACGAATCAGGAGCGATGACGAGAGGGCGACTAGACTCAGCCGAGAGTTGAGCGCAAAGCGCGGGGAACCTCCTCCGCGCCGGATGAGACAGTTACGTCGTAGGAAAGAGGGGAAAGACGCGGAGGAGGAGGAGGAAGGGGAGGAGGGGGGAGAACCCGACGAAGAGGAAGGTGTTTCTTCTTCTTCTTCTTCGTCGTCGTCGTCGTCGTCTTCGTCATCGTCGTCGTCGTCATCGTCGTCGTCTTCGTCGTCGTCGTCGTCGTCGGGATCGTTACCACCGACGCCACCACCAAGGCTCAATTTTCATAGGCTCGGTAACAATACCACCGAAAACCATCCACAGGTTGACGTCCACGAGGATACGATTACCATCCGCGAGCCCACCGAATCCCTCGCACTACGGTTTTTTCAACGGTGAGGAGATCTCGTCCCCTCACCCACCATCTCCTCTTCTCTTTTTCCCTATTCTTTGTTTGCCATCCTTCCATCCGGTTCAACTATCTCGATGAAAGCTCCTTCCTTGGTCATTGCACGCAGTATCCTGTTTATGTTTGTATAGCGGAGAGAACAAGAACAAGAATCATTCCTTGTTATGATCCTGGTGAAAAGGTGCCAAGCTTTTCAAATGAATTTATATATTGGAAGATATATTTTATCAGTTATATCTTTGTCATAGGAATAACATAATTCATTGTACCTATGACATTTTATTCCGTTATGTTTGTCTTGGCACATTGTTTGCACACTGTCATATCATTTAGACAACGTGTTATGTTATTTGTTTTTTTTTTCTTTTTTTTTTTAAAGCTCTCTTAATAAACGTTTCTCTATTATTTGTCAATGTTAATAGATATTTTCTTTGTATTTGCTTTCTAGCATTGATAAGGATTCGTCTGTATCCAATGTTCTTAAGAAGAGACTACGTTATAGTTCGTGGAGTGGGAATATCTGTGACAAAGAGCCGCTTAAACGATCCACTTCTGTACCTTCCCTAGTGACACGGTGGACCTGCATTCGTTGTTTGTTGGACAACAGTTGTAGCTCCACATTGGTTTGTGCAGCCTGTGATGCTAGTTTTTCTATAGCCCAGCTTGATGAAAGACAGATAGGAGCGAGGAAGGGAAAAAAACTTAATCAGTGTAAAACCAAACAAGAACCTAATGTAAAATTGTTAAAAAATGCAGTATTCGGACGTCTGACCAAAAATTTGGATGCTGGCTATAGTATAACGTATACTCCTTCTAATGCCAAGAGAGTTTATAACAAAGGTAATTTGTATTAAAGAGCTCGTATATTTGTGATGTTATGTATACGACATAAGATGATTAGATTATAATCATTATTTTGACTGGATAGGTATGGCACAATTGACAAGTATAAGTCGCAGTGAAAGAGGAAGAAACGTACGCGAGGAGTGGACATTACCTACGCTCGAAACGATGGATCCAACGTCGCTTCCCTACTCGGATAATGCGGAAAGTTCTCAACGTTCTCCTAAGCGTCACAGTCCTTCTATGTATGAAAGAGTTAAATCCAAAGTGAGTCGTTCTTTGTCTAATGGCTCCGTCGTACAAAAGCTCTCTGAACTCGTTATTCAAAGACCCACCAGCTTAGTAGTATCCGAAGCACATCAGGACGATGCCTTGTGGAGTTGCGATAATTGTACGCTCGATAACGCACCGGGATTGGAGCAATGCGAAGCGTGCGAAGCACCTAGAAGCCCAGCACCGTGCAGTGGTGTTGTTATCAGTGTTCCTGCTTGGGAGACACGCGCGTTGTCCTCGGCAGGTCCACTGTCTTATAGACGATCTTTCTCTGATGTCAATTCTATTACAAATGTGACTCAGAGGAAGACCATAAATCGTAGGAGTCTAAACGACGAAGAACCACCGGCGGTACCTCCACATTCCATTGGTTTCACCTCAAAACCAAAGTATTCTTATATAGGTATCAGCGAGCCTGATGTTCCACCACCATTGCCAAAGAAGCAAAGCAGCAAATTAGGTTTACTAGCCACCAAGGCACATAGCGAAGCTACCAGCCCTGTTAGTGATGTAGCCAGTGTGAGTCCTTTAAAACGTATGTGGACGTGTCAAAAGTGTTCTTATGCCTACAATCCTCTGTGGTCTGTGGCTTGCGATATTTGCGGTTCCCCTAGATCACCACCTTCTCTCACGCAACCTAGTTTAATAACTGTGACTAAGGATGGAGCTAGTTGTCCTATGCGAGTGCAGTCTCCTATTATAGTGTCACGAGACAGTGTCAGATATATCCCACCAAAATCGGCTACCTTGGCTACAGCAGAGTCTGATTTGGACGATCAGTTGGATCCTCCTCCTTCTCCGGTTTGGACTTGTAAGAAGTGTACATTACTTAACGCTGCTTCGCGAACTACGTGCGAAGCGTGTGGTGGCTCCAAACTTAAAAGCATAATGCACTTGGAGGATGCTACATTAAGAAAAGGGGAGAGTTGGGTATGCCCCTCGTGTACATTAAGGAATCCGCTATCAGCACAAACTTGTAATGCCTGTAAGACGTTAGCAGACTTTTTAGAAGTGCCCAAGGACAATAGAATTCAAGGACAAAGAAGTCCAAGTCCAAGACTTTGTCAACCAGCAAATTCAAAAGTTGTTGCTCAAAAATATAAAAATTCCGTACGAAGGAACGGTTCCTCGATAGCTGACAAAAGACATTCAAGATCCAAAGATCCGAGTCATACTCAAGTAAGAACCTTTTTCTATTTATGCTCCTTCTCCCTGTGATAACGTCACATAGTCTTTTTCTTTTCTTGCTCGTTACAGTGGCAATGTAAGCTGTGTACTTATGAAAATAAGAGTACAAACAGAACTTGCGAAATGTGCCAAAGCTCGAAGACCTTATCCGAAGCATCAGGGGATAGACCTAGACTTATCGAGGCTGGTACTAGTACACTTACGATGCAACGTCAGGAAAGTGTGGTAATGGAAAATTTAAGACAATTGGAGGAAAGAGAAGCACTAGAAAAATGGGAGCGTATAGTACGTTATTGTAAAGAGGTAATAGAACGTTGAACTAAATTAAAACCGCGCGATACTTTTCTTTATGACGATCGACTAACTACACTTCCTCTTTTTTCTTTTTCCCTTAAGACGAACGAGCCCTTCGTCGACGATTCATTTCCACCAGCTCCAAAATCTTTGTACTATAATCCCGCGGATACGAAAGATAATCACGTAGTTCAATGGAGAAGACCTCATCAAATTAACGTTGACTCGAGCGTCGACTCTAAACTGCCATGGGCTGTTTTTAGAACACCGTTGCCCTCAGATATTTCGCAAGGAGTTTTAGGAAATTGCTGGTTACTTTCAGCATTGGCCGTATTGGCAGAAAGCGACGAACTCGTAAGAAGGGTTCTCGTGATGAGAGAAACGTGTCCCGAAGGGGCTTATCAAGTTAGACTGTGTAAAGATGGAAAATGGACAACGGTATTGGTCGATGATCTCTTGCCTTGTGACAAAAGAGGTCACTTAGTATATTCACAGGCAAAAAGAAAACAACTTTGGGTACCATTGATCGAAAAGGCCGTTGCTAAAATTCATGGTTGTTACGAAGCTTTGGTATCGGGTAGAGCTATTGAAGGTTTAGCTACGTTAACCGGCGCACCGTGCGAAAGCGTACCTTTGCAGCCTTCTGCATTACCAAGCGAAGATGAACTTGATAAGGATTTAATTTGGGCACAACTTTTGTCATCGAGACAAGCTATGTTTCTGATGGGTGCTAGCTGTGGTGGTGGTAATATGAAAGTCGACGAAGAAGAGTATCAAAGAAAAGGTTTAAGACCAAGGTAGACTCGAAATTTAATCGATTCCAACAAAACTAATACGTTCTACGAACTTTTAAAACTTTAACAATTGTTCCAGGCACGCGTATTCCGTTCTCGACGTACGCGACGTTCAGGTGAGTTACAACAAAACGTCGTAATCACGTTCGACGATACGATCGAACTACAACGGAATATCTCTTTTCAGGGAATACGTTTGTTGAGACTACGAAATCCCTGGGGTCATTACAGCTGGAAAGGAGATTGGTCCGACGATAGTCCTATATGGACTCCGCAATTACGAGAAATGTTAATGCCACACGGTGCTTCGGACGGCGTGTTTTGGATTTCCTTTGACGACGTGTTAAAATATTTCGATTGCATAGATATATGCAAGACGAGAGTTGGTTGGAGCGAAGTTAGATTACGTGGTACGCTACCGCCTTTATCATCTCTTAGGCATTTATCGTGCGTATTGTTAACAGTATTAGAACCAACTGAGACTGAGTTCACACTATTCCAAGAGGGTCAAAGGTATGCATGTTTCTATTAACTTGACGGTCGAGTAAAAGTAAGACCTTAAGAATTTGTTTGTTTGAAAAATACGTAGGAATTCTGAAAAGTCACAACGTTCTCAGTTAGATCTATGTGTGGTTGTATTTCGCACGCGGTCACCAGCAGCACCAGAAGTGGGGAGATTGGTAGAGCATAGTAAGCGGCAGGTACGAGGATTCGTTGGATGTCACAAAATGTTAGAAAGGGACTTGTATATAGTCGTATGTTTGGCATTTAATCATTGGCATACCGGTATGGAGGATACATCCAGCTATCCGGAGTATGTCCTCGCAATACATAGCTCTAAGAGACTTCTGGTAGAACAAATATCTCCTCCTGCGTTCGTATTGGCCGATGCGATTATAAGTTTAACGTTGGCGAAAGGACAGCGACACGAGGTAAAAAGAAACTTTGTTGATTTATTATCGATTTGAATTCTATAATATCGACCGAAATTAAAAGGGAAATATCTTTCTAGGGAAGAGAAGGTATGACGGCGTATTATTTAACCAAAGGATGGGCTGGTTTGGTGGTAATGGTGGAAAATCGTCATGTTAATAAATGGATACACGTAAAATGTGACTGCCATGAAAGCTATAACGTTGTGTCCACAAGAGGACAGCTCAGAACTGCCGATAGTGTTCCCCCACTTCACAGGTACGTTTTACTCGTTATATTATTATGAAATTGCTATCCTTACGATACTCCTTTTTCCAGACAAGTTATCATAGTCCTAACGCAATTGGAAGGTAGCGGAGGTTTTTCAATAGCACATCGACTCACTCACCGACTAGCGAACAGTGGAAATTTGCACGATTGGGGACCACCCGATACCCAACATCATCCTCAAATAGATACTCAGGTCGAAGGTTTACACAGTCCTCGTTTAATCACGTGAAAATTTACGTGTTACGACTGACTTTCGTTGAACACACAGGGGCGACGTTTAAGAAAAAAAAGAAACAGTAAAAAAGTGCCGATATTGTTCGAAAATTTTTTATTATAATAGCAAAAAAGTTGAAAGATTTCGACTGAAAACAACGTAAAGAAAAAAAAAAAAGAAAAAAGAAACTAAAACAACGTAGGAAGATTGCAATGCATAGTACATCATCCCAAAGTAATTAAAAATGATACTTTTCGTGCTTTCTAATCGACGGTACTTCACGAAAATTCTTAGAGTTGCAATACGCTCAGCGCAAAGGACAGGATACAATAATTAAAAAAAAAGGAAAAGAAAAAAGAAAAAAAAACGTAAAAAAAATACAAGTAAGAATAAAAAGGGAAAAAGAGAAAGAAAGAAAGATTAATAATACGATGGTTCTCTGAGGTTAAAAATTTGTAATATTTTCTTCTTTACACTCTTGTATGATTCTCTCGATTCGCGTTCTAACGAGAAAGCACATACTTTAAAAGAACACAAACAAAAAGCAAATTAAAAAAAGGACAAAAAAGAAAATATCGGGTGCTGATTAAATCATTGGATATCTCTGCTGGAACCATTGATCCATAAAATAAAAGATGAAAAAAATAAAAATAAAGATAAAAATTAAAAAAATTAAAAAAATAAAAAAAGACTTAAGGATATGAAAAATATTTATGTGAAGAGACAAGTTTTAATATAGAGGTTGTTGCGTTGACATCGATGCACGCTATCTTTCCGATTACTGCCAGAGGTACAAAGAGATAATACATTGGACGCGCATATAAAATGAAAAACTGTTTGAATAAAGAGGTACGTCTCTTGTCTAGGTGCAATAGCTTAAATCTTAACGTTTCACGTTATATCACACACATTCTGGATATTATTTTGCAAAATGAAAAGTTACTTATCTTCTAAATAATATATGAAATAGAGAATAATGTTTGCACGTTTATCAATTAATTATTCTCTTCTATCGTTTCGTATGAAAACTTCTGAAAGTGATGGTGTGCATTTATATCAACGAAACGGCTTGTGTAACGACACACACTTTGCTTGTTATATATATATAAAAAAAAAAAGAAAAAATATGGAAGAAGAAGAAGAAGAATAAGAAAAAGAAGAAGATGAAGAAGAAAAAGAATTATTTTCTCAACTTAACATTTAAGCATCATTCATAAGAAATGAGAAAACCTAAATGAAAATATAACATAATATAATATAAATTGCGATATCTCTAGAAGTCATTAAGGAATTTGCGAAAGCACGATACAATAAAACATTGTTTTCTTTTTCTTTTCTTTTTTCTTTTTGGAATTGCTTAAATTTGCTTAATGGAACATCATATAAATACAATTTCACGATTTCTCATTTTCACTTTTTGTCTCGTGCATCCTATCGCTGAGAACGCTCTTACATTACATAAGCGTGATAATGATGATGATACTGATACTGATGATGATGATGATGATAATGATAATAATTATGATGATGATGATGATGATGATGATGATGATGATGATGATGATGATGATGATGATGATGATGATGATGATGATGATGATGATGATGACGATGACGATGATGATGATGATGACGATGATGATAATGATGATGATAATGATAATGATAATGATGATAATGAAGACGATGATAATGATAATGATGATGATCGAGGCTCATTTGACATGTACAAATGTAACAAGGAGATGAACCTTCGAAGGAAGAGTTTTCAAATGATATTAAGTATTGTAGCATGTTGTTTCCTTGCCCAAATTTATTTTGCTTCCATCTCATAAGTGGATGCAGTGCTTCTTTTTGAAAGTGACGTAGCACATTGCTACAGAACCAAAGACCCATTTCAGAAGTCTTAACGATATTATATACATTATTAACGCGTTCACTGCCATTCTATGCAATTTATATAGAAATGTGTTTCTCTTTCATATTATTTTATTTTATTTTATTTTATTTATTTCGTGTTTTCTTTTTATTTCTCTCTCTCTCTCTCCCCCCCCCTCTCTCTCTCTCTCTCGCTCTCTCCTTTTATTATTTTATTTATTTTATTATATCAAATTCTTACGATTTAGTTACGTCAATAATAAACGAATAAAATTCTTGCATATCATTATAATTGAGACGATCATTTTACTTTTGTAAAGTCCTACACATTCTACGACTATGTTTATATGTATGTACATCTTTAGAGATTTCATACATGACACACGTATCACGTGTATAAATATACACTCACAAACATATATATAACTGTGTATGGGCAAGCATGGCAGTTAGCGAGTTAGAAGCCAAATTTAAGCTAATTTGCGCGTAAGTCAGCTGTCCCCATTCATGTGGTTTTCTCTTTTCTCTTTTTTTTTCCTTTTTTTTTTTTAAGAATCAACAGTGCCGCTGTAACTCACAACAGAAAGAGAAAAATGGGAAAGAAAAGAGAACGAACAAAGAAAAAACTAAAGCACACATAATGAATTATTTTTCGTTGAATCGTAAATTGAAAACGCGTTTAGCTCTGTTACACAATATACATAGGTACATACATACATACATACATGCATCTATGCATACATGCAAATATACATACAAGCAAAAAAAGCATTTTGTGATTTTCGACAAGTTGAAGTTTCCATCATCGTAGGCTTCTCTCTTTTTTTCAATAGAGAATCATTACGATTTTAAGATGACATTGCCTTTTGTATCGCGGATAAAAGTTAATTGCAATAACGATATGCGAATAATGTTCTCCTCTATGTTCGATTACTATCAATCGATTATATTAGCCTCTTAAGAATTGTTGTATTGGGATACATCGTCGAGTCGATATGTATTTTCACCGAGGTTCACGTACACAAATGCACGCAACATACACACGTAAAAAAGCAAAAAGAAGAAAAAAATAAATAAATAAATAACACTATGAATTTTCTGTAAAAGTATCAGAAGAGAAGAATAAATATAAGAATCGTTTTCGATAATATTCGAACGTTATAATATATAATAATTCCATGTAACGAGTCTAAGGAGAAATATTTATTGAAAAGTCCGAATATGTAACTTCTTTCTTTTCATTTTTTTTTAAATTATTTTGATTGCATTGTTGTTGTTGTTGTTGTTGTTGTTGTTGTTGTTGTTGACTCTGTATAGGCGAGAAAAACGGCGAAATTTTTCTATGGTAAACTCGAGTGCGTTTTATGGCTTCGATTGGTCAAACTGCCATTATCAAATTCTTTGTCTTTTAAGATAGACGACCGATGATAGATAAATAATAGATCAATTGAAACAAAGAATGTTCTTTTTCTACGTACATATATACATATGTATAAATGTATATGTATGTATGTATCTATCTATGTACATATGTATGTACGTACTTCGAATATAGAAAAATTGTTCGAAGCTCTTTCTGCACATAATGAATGTCGTGATGTGACAATATAGTAATCGCTGTGATCAGACGACGACGACGATAATGACGACGATGACGACGATGACGATGATCTAATTCGAAAGAATGTGTCTAAACAAGGGGTCTTTGAGGAAAAACGAGCAGCAGTTTTGGGAAAAATTAAAAAAAAATAAATAAAATAAAATAACAAAAGAAGAAAAAACAAAAAAACAAAAAGAAAAGAAATTAAATAAAAATAATTAAAAAAAGAAAAGAAAAAGAAAAAAAATAGTACAAAATGCTAACTTGCTATACAGAAATCCGCTTACATTCTTTTTTTATCGCAATACATCTCAAGATAAAATATGATGATGACGATGATGATGACGATGATGATGATGATAATGATGACGATGATAATAATGATAATAATGATGAGCGATTTGGAAAAATATCGAACATCTTATAATTGTTTCTAATTGCCAAGCCTTTTCCGAGTATCCAGATTATTAGAATGTATGTAATAAGAGAAACGGATGAGCTCGGATTATAAAAAATAGTTTAATAAATAAATGTCTTTGTTGTATACTTCGGTAGAGTTCCGGTGCTAAATAAAATTAATTAATTATAGGCTCGTTTACACACGTGTACACTCCAATTGTCATATATTAAATATTACTTAGGCCGATTTTTATAAGAAAAAAAAAAAAAAAAAGAAATGTTTTATCTGAATTAACGATCTCAATAGATCCTAGCCTGGCCTAACAATTAATAACTATTTAATTACTTTTGAATATGAAAAATATTCGACAGAATGTACCATTCGATATTATCGGCCTTAGAGTGTAATGTTAACAAAAAAGATTTCTTTTTATTATTTTCTTATTTTTAGTTTTTTTGTTTGCTTTTTATATCTTTATGAAAATCTTTGATTTTAACACGCGATCTCTCTCTCTAACGCTATATATATTACCGCACATTTGATATTAAATTATAAAGAGCACTGCAATCCTAATTTCTAAGAAACATATGTGATAACAAGAAGTAAGAAAAAGTGAATAAATTGGAGTGCAAAGATAATAGTAGATAATTAAAGCATATATTATAACAGTGGCCTAAAAGAGAGCGAATAAGTCAGCAAAAATTCAATAATTCGATTATATAGATCTAAATTATAATGAAAAGAATCTTTAGAAAAATATATGCTTTAATCTATTCTCATAATCACACTGATTCATGTAGAGTGTATATATATATATATATATATATATATATATATATATATGTATATATATATATGTATATACATACATAATGAATTATCAAAAGACGTTTGATTATTAACGTAATACCAATAAATAATAAATAATATTATAAACGGAGTTACACGTTTCAAGTTAAAAAGTGAAGTTGCAAAAACGAAAAATGAAATAATCTTAGGCTCATTCCACCGAAGTGTACAGCTGTTTCATTGCATATGCACAAAATGTATACACAGAAGAATACACATACACACACGTTACACATACATAGAGAGGAACAGAAACATGAACCTTTTATCCAGCAATAGATAATACGATTTTTAAACAAATTAAAAGAAATACGATAATAAATCTGATTCTTTCATTTCGCTATTGTAAAAGCTGACCTTTAGTGCCATAAATTAAATCACGATTGAAGATGTTGCTGAGGGTGAGGAGGAGAAAGACGTTGCGGAAGATTCATAAAAAAAAAGAAAAAAAACAGAGAAAAAAAACAAAGGGGGGGAAAAAGTAATAAACAAATAAAACGAGAGCGATTTTTAATATTGCGATCGCACCCACCGATCTGTCATGGTATAATATTTTCTAACGACGATTTTTCTTTTTCTAACGAACGAAAGAAAATGAAGAAAAGATATACTATATATTTTACATATTGCATATAGTATCGAGCGACGATATTGTACGTAGATTGTCGATAATTAATTACATGAAAGAAAAAAATAAAATGAATAACATAATAATAATAATAATAATAATAATAATAATAATAATAATAATAATAATAAAAATAATAATAATAATAATAATAATAATAATAATAATAATAATAATAATAATAATAATAATAATAATAATGAACCAGTTGAGAGAAGAAGAGACGAAGATGTTCGTTTTTCTCGCAATTACAAAATAAAAAACAAATAAAAAAAGAAAAAAAAACATTCTTTGGCAGGCGTAATTTATTGAGATTCGTAAATAATATTAAGAAGAAAAAGAGAGAGAGAGAGCGATAAAAAGGAAAATAAATAAATAAATAAAAGAACGCGTGTGTTTGCTGGATATAATCCTCGACAAATTATCTTAACGTTCGAACGGATTTAAACGTTTTAGAAAAAAACAAATTCTGTATGTAAATATACAAAGTCGAAGAAAATATAAAAAAGAAACAAAGGAGAGAAAAAAGAAGCGGACTAAAAGAAAAAAGAAAAAAGAAAAGGTATTTATTCTATTTCGCGAAGCGAAACGAGACGAGAGATGAAAATCTGATATAAAGAAGCAAAAAATAAGTTCATATTTATACAGCTTGCGTTTTCGCACACACGTAAATAAGTATGCATACGAATGTTTATTTGTATGCGCTTTAATTAAACCCTTTTATTTTTATTTTCAATTTTAGGACGACATTCAATAACGTATAAAATGTAAAGAGTACACAGTGATATATATATATATATATATATATATATATATATATATATATAACAGATGTCGGTATATATACGTTATATATATATATATATACCTATATGAAAAGTTTATATATATGTATATATATCGTCGTTTACATACGATGGTGACGTGCGAATTAAAATTATTTCTATGAATCCCTTTTTCGAAATTATTTTTAATATGCAGCGATAATTAAGAAAAAGAACAATACTGCATCGTTATTATTTGTTAATCGAGAGGAAAGAGAGAGACAGAGAGAGAAAGAGAGAGAAAAATGATAGAAAAGGAAAATAATTTGTTGGAAAAAATCGAAACTTAAACGTAAAAATATATACGCCTATATCGTTGGTATTAATATTAGCACGGCATTGTTGATATCTTTACATCCAATTGAATATTTAGAATAATCGCACGGCATCGCAAAAGTACCTAGGAATAATATATTCTTTAATATGTGTGTGTGTGTGTGTGTGTGAGAGAGAGAGAGAGAGAAATGAACCCCATAAAAAAAGACACAAGCATACAAAAACACTGGACATGCATAAACATATAACATAACATACATACATGGATACGTGCATACATACATGCATACATAAAATGCGCGCACACGCTGTCTCATTGTATTTGTATGATAGAAAAAATAATATTGTCGTGTCAATCATATTTCATGATCACCGGAGCGACTCATTTTACTCTGTAAAAATGTTTTACAGCGTAAAAATTATACCGGGTGTCTTCTAAAACTACGTACAAGCGTTTAATCGCCTTTCCTGCTTTTTGTTTCTTTCAAACGGGATCGGATTATACGCTTTTTGGGCACGATGAGAATAAAGGAAAAAGAATAATGAAAGATAGAAAAGAAACAGAAAGAATTATGTGCGAAACGTGTTGAAAGTGATTTATAACGGTTTGTACTGTAAATTGTATAATATAAACAAGATGGAAACGATTTTATTAGTGGTCAGAGAGCCCGGAATGTTACAATAATGTATAAGTCTAAAAAAAAGAGTCTATCGGATATAATCTGGCGAAATTCTTTTCGAAAAGAATAAAAAAAGATGGAGAGAGAGATAGAAAGAAATAGAGAGAAGAAGGAGGAGAGAGCTCTTTTAGTCTTGTTCAACACACGACTGTGATCATTTTAGAAACGCCCACGTACGAATTCAACGCCACGTACGAAATCGAACCAGCAATCAACTTTGTGATAGTCTACTATGTACCGATCTGGTAAACTTCGTTGAAATAACCCCATTTCCTATAGATAAGCTGTATAATTAATTAGAACTTTGTCACGTACACGCAAGGAAGAAAAAAAAAGGAAAAGAAAAAAAAAACGTATTTAATACATTTAAAGATGATAATATGAAATTGTGTTGTCCCCTGATTTGTATCACGTAGGCACGTTTAATAATAAATCGAAATATTATCTATATTTTTTTTTGTATTATCGTACATCTTCCTTAAATTCAATCAACGTTTGATGGTGTTACCATTGTCGTTGAGAACGTGATTATATGTTTTATATATATATATAGATAGATAGATAGATATATGTGTATATATCTAGCTTATTATAATCATTATAAAACGTTTATCTGTTTTTCTAATCATCGTATATAATGTCGAAGAAAGATAGATAGCGATATTAGATATTATTTTAATTACCTCTAATTACGATGAAAACTTTAACTTGTAACTGCTTTATAATTTGTTGTACCTAACTGCGTAATAATGACGTCCAGGACAAACCGCCAAAAGATTTGATGATCGTTTGCTTCTGTAATAGTGTTACATTTATTTTACTTTTTTCATACTTTATTGAGATTAGAATTGTACATTTATCTGTTATATAGAAATATTATGTGGGATAATTTTGTTTATACCTTTTACAATCGGGAGAAGAAAAAATTAAATCATACACCTCTATGTTTTCCGCACGTAATAAACGGTTCAACTGATTCTCGAATTGAAAGTAGTTACTTGAAAAATATGGTATTAGTGCGCAAAAGAAAAAAGCTGATTGGTTCTTTACAAAATTTCGCGAATTAGAAGAAAAAATATAAATAATAATTATATAATTTCGATATTGTTGTAATCGTATTGTTTTTATATATACAAATAATTTATTATTAATTAATTTTTTGTTTAAAATCGCAAAAAGTACGTATTTAATGCATAATATTTAAAAGTTTAGTTCTATAAATTTCCTACAGAGGGCAATTCTGTAGACCAATCAAAACATAGATGATTTCGAAGAGTTCAGACTACCGTGTAAAGTGATAGAGTGTTGTGTATTGTAGATTTATAAGATTAATTATTTCTGCTTTACAAGTAAGTTTAATGTGTAAAAATGTCTTCGTTTACATTTGGAACGCCTACTATAACGTCGAGTAGTTCAGGTTTTGGATTCGGAACTCAGAGGTATGTGATTTAATTAACCTCTTAATATCTTAACCTCTTACATTGAAATTCGTATTTATAAGTTAATGATATTACGACTTATATCGGTGATAATATTGACTTAAATAGCACGTCCTTTACTTCAACAACTCCAGCAACTGGGTTAACATTCGGAACATCAACTCCAGCTACTACTACTGGCCTAACCTTTGGTTTTGGAGCAACACCGGCAACTTCTGCACCAAGTCAACCAGCTACCACCTTGTTAGGAGCAGGAACAGTCACGACAACGGCAACGCCTAATTTATTTTCAACTCCAACTACTTCTGCCCCTTTATTTACAGGGCGTAATTTTGGAACACCTGCTCAAAACACAACATTAAAAGGACCTTTAAATACCACACCTGCGACGGGAGGTTTAATGTTTGGAACTGCTACCAGTGCACGTAATATCGTATAATAAATTAGGACATGATAATTAAACCAAAAATAACTGTACTTTAGTGACAATTGGTATTTACAGCATCTCTGTTTGGTTCTATTAGTAGTGGTGGTTTAGTGGGTACAAAATTAACAACCACTACGACTACGACCTCGACCACAAGTAGAGGATTAGGTGGATTAGATGTTTCTGTTAATAATAAAGGTCTTTCCCAAGGAAGCAATAGTCCAACAGCTGCAAAAGAAAATTTATTACCAAATGAACTGATGCAAACCATAGATAAATTCAAGTAATAAGAAATGAATTATTTGACTAATTATATTACTATAAACAAATGTATATAACCTCAAAATATTTTTTTTTAAATCAGAGAATTTGTAAAAACTCAGAAGGTTTTATCTTCTGATATAGCAAGAGGTTCTGCGAGACCATTAAATCGCTGTGCAGAGGATACTGCATCATTAATGGAAATTTTAACTACATTAGCAGGATCTGTTCAACGAGATCGTGCTTTTGCCGATAAGTTAAAGCAAGATACAGCAAAAGCATTACAAAATGCGGAAATAGCTCAAAGAACAAACGATACACCACCTGGCTTACAATATGAAAATAATGCGCCGCTTCTATTTTTCATGGAATTAACTGAGAATTTCGAACATGACTTAATGTTATTTAGATCTCAAATTGAAACAACAGAAAAACATATACAAACTATGATGACACCAAAGACCTTAACTCCACAAGGTATAATTTATTAATAGTTTAAAAATAATATTGATTATAAAAGAATATAAAAATTATACGATTTTCTTGTAGAATTAACTATGGCTATGAGTAAACTTCATGAGTCTTTAGTTGCTGTTGCTGGAAAACTGCAAGGTGTACATTCAAAAGTACAACAACAAAAGGAACAATATTTAAATTTTAGAAAATACGTGTTAAAAGATAACACAAATGTTTTTGATGATGTTAAGACAAATGACAAATCATTGCGGAACAGTATAGGAAGAATTACTAGTGGTCCAACACCTTTTAGTCCAGGTAGAACGTCATTTTTGTAACGAGAAATACGTATTATATTAGAAATTCAAATAATTTGATTTCAATAGGCAACAGAAGCTTCCTATCTTCAACAGCATTGAATACCGCTCAAGCAACCAGTTATGATGCGCGAAATCCTCTAGGTAACTAATTATGTGACCGATTTACAATACATTGCAATACTAATTTAATTTCACGCTAAAGACAAACTCCCAAGACAACGTGTGTTCTCGTTGTTACAACTTTCCCATAAACATGTCCTACCTTCAGGTCTTGCGTGGATCTAGTGTAAGGTAGAAATTACTAACATTTAACGTCCTTATTAAGTACTGTAGAAGTAATATATACAAGACATGAAACTGCTCTGTGATTTGTCTTTTTTATACATAATACATATATATATTTTTTCTTTGTTTATACATATTATTTTTATTATTTGATTTTAATTTTGCGTTTGCAGGGGAAAAGTAGAGGCTGTATTTTAGTTATTGAGGTATTGAATTTTACTTTCTTTTTTGTGATACAAACTATGGGAAAAATTATGGAGCTTTTCTATATAATATTTTGGGAGCAAACTTGTGTTTGTCAGATATAAAATATTATATTTGGGTATATATATATATATTAACTAAGAAAAAGAAATGAAAAGTTTTGTCTTTTGCTTCTTAAGGAATGGCTGTGTATTTTATGTATGCTTTAAGTGCTCCTGCTTTACCATCAAAGTTGATATAATAATACTTGCATTATTCAAGAAGTGGTGGTAAAATTTGTATGTAAAGATAATATTTCTGCTAGTATCTCTTAACTAGCAGAATCTTTAGTGTAAGTGTAAAGATGGGTAAGATGTAGTTTATGTAATTCAGGAATTATTCAAATCTAGGAAAAAATTGTAGTAGTTACATTAGCAATTTTTGCTGATTATTTCTATTACATATCAATTATGGATTAAACCTGCAGATAATGTGTAACACTCATTAATGATTCTATGAATTCATGGAAAACATCCAACAGCTTCAGCTAATGTACGTGCATTTAAGTTTACCATGATCTTTTGATGAATTCGTTTTGATTAGTAACTATGTTGTTGCAGTTTGGGGAACTACAACACCAGTCCCTTCTGCTATAAATACAACCATAGATTCATCTGTCAAGCCACCAACAGCAAGCTTGAACTTCAACGCGCCAACAAATCTTACTGCACCTTTGTCAACAATTGAATCAAATTCAAGTTTCCAACTGCAAAAACCACCGATTGGAAATAAAAGAGGGAAACATTAATTTTACATTTTTTCTTTTTCTTTTTTATTTTCATAATTCATAAAAATATTAAACATAAGATAAATTTTCAGACATCTTTTTCGTTATTGGAATATGAGTTTCATACATGATTATCTTTGTTAATAATGAATACAAAGTGCATAAGAAGATCTAAAAAATAATATACATATTTATAAACCATCACCTTAATGCTGATATATAAAATAATTGAAATAGATATTTTATATAAATTTTCATTATATCATATTTACACTTAAATATCAATCTATCGTTTTCTCATATACGAACCTGCATTGTTCTATTTAAACAAATCATTATCACAAGATAATCATCCTGAAAATGAAAATATTTTAATTACTTTTTAATATTTATAAGAATAATCACTAGTAGATTAGACATAATACGCTATATGGAATTAGGAAATTAGATTAAAAAAAAAAAAAAGAAAATGAATTCATAATTTTGATCTATTTTATATGAAAAAAATCATTACATTAATTTACTGATCTCTTGAGTACTTAATAGTTCTATTTTATCATGTATTTTTTATTTAGTAACAAATACTGCATTTACCATTTAAAGAGCACCAACTTGTAAGATTGGAATTAACAATTTAAAAGCATCTTGAATGTACGAACTTGCATTTTCAGCCTGAACGAATAAAAAATTAAATATTAGTAATGATAATATAAAATTAAGTAATTTTTAATAAATAAATAAATAAAAAATAAGTATATATGTATACATATATACATACACACATAAACTTACTTCAAAAAAGATTGTTGTTATATTATCATTAATACTATCTGCATTGTTAGACATTTTAATAAATTCATTTAATACATCGGAGAAATGTGTAGCCAGTAAACTAATCTCATCTGTTAAGATATGTGTTAGTCGAACAAGTGCATCTGCTTCACTTGCAGTACTACGTCTTTCTTTAATTAAAAGTAATTCTGCAGTTTTATGAAACCTTTCCACACTAACTGCTGTAAACTTTGCTATAGTAGAAATAGCACATTGAAAGATCTCCAGATTCGTATGAGACATGGGCGAGGCAAGATATGAACTTGATTTAACTTCATTCCAAACCTACAAAAGATATTCTTGCTATAAGTAAATAACAATTTTTATATCATAATAATATTTGCTTACATCTTCAAGTTTTTCATATGTAATAATAATTTCTAATTCTTGGCAAGCATCAGCCAAACGACTTTTGAGATCTTTTTTATTTTCTGATTTATTTTCTTCGTCATCTAAGTCACATAACTCTTTAACTTCTTCTAATGTTTCTTGCAGGGACACCAAATCTTCCGCGTCAAGATTTATCAGATATCCTTGAATCTTTATATTACACTGCTTTGACAACATTTCTAATGCTTCTAGATGAACCAGACCCTGATAATCATCAAATAAAGATTCGAAGTGGATTTTCCTTGCCAACTGTTTCTCTTCAATAGTTTTTTCTTCAGATGCTGCTTTTTCTTTTGCTTCTCTAAGTATTTGAGATAAATTTGGTTTATTTTCTTCTGTCATAAAAAATGCTCTCTTTTTTTTTAAACCAGGATCACCTTCTTGTAGAACTTCCATTGTCTTTTTACCTATTGCTTCTAAGGTATCTAAACCACCGGTCATAACTTTGCTACCAGTTGATTCAACTAGTTTTGTAATGGATGAAACTCCAAATAAAAAACTACTTAAACCAAAAGGTACTTGAGATAGATTAGATTCGGTTTCTTTAGACTCTTTTTCTGTAAGCACAAATATATATTAGAAATTTATAAACTTATGATATAATATATGATATAACAGTAATATAGTAATAATATATTATACCAGGAATTACAACTTCTTCTTCTTCTTGAGTATTTTGTATCATTTGCAACTGCGAGGCATCCGATACATTTATTGTCTCTTCCAAAAGCGATAATCCTTGACTAACATGAGTTGTCAAAGTAGAAACTCCAGCAGAAGCAGTGTTAATCAAGGAACTTACTCCCCAACTACCCCAATTGGCCCACAAAGAATTTTCAGTATCTTTATCATCTAAGGATAATCTATCTAATACTGGTTGAATTTTTTGTTCCGTTAGATCTTCAACTAATTCTATATTATTACCAATTTTTTCCCATCCTTGAGGTTTAAATATCTCTTTAAATTTTTTATTTGATTTCAATTCTTCAGGCATGTCAACTTCTGAGAGATCCTTATTAGAAGATATATTAGAAACAACATCTATCTCCTTTATAGATTGCTTAGAAATTACATTCTTTGTAGATATATTTTCTTTTACATTTTCAGTCGTATTAGGTGTAATTTCAGACTCTTTTTCAATCTTTGTTCCTAGTTTTTTGACACCAAGTTTTCTAGGACCATCGGCTGATCTTCTAGATCTAGGCAACTTTTCCTCTTTAAGACCGATGGTTGACGTATTTTTTGATGTAACTTCTGTAGAATTTTCTTGATTTATAGCACAAGTTTCTAATGTATTGTCTTTGATTACTGTTGTTTCTGTTACTATATCTGCCGTAGAAACAATCTCTTGCATTTTTTCAGCAGACACTTTACTTTCTTCGTCATTACATTCTTTAGTAGGCGTGTCCTTTAAGGTAATAAGCTTTTCTTCACTGTTAGCAACTTCTCTTGGAAAAGAACGGAATCTGGGCTTCTCATAGATTAAGATATTTTTTCTGGGTAACTGTGGAATGCATTCTGTATCGTCATCCGATTCAGAATCAACGACCGATTGCATACCAGGCCACCTCGTATCTTCTACATTAACTTTTGAAGCTACATTATGAGCTAATTCTTCGTCAGCACTCTCAAAATCATCACTCTCTGATGTTGCCATATTAACTTTTTATCGATACATTTACTGCATATTTTTTCATAAATCCTTTTAATTTGACCTATTGTTACATGTCACATATTCGTCACAACTGACACACATGTGCACGGTACTGAAACACAATTATCAAATCATTAATCGATCATGTGGACGGATGGAAATTATTATAAATATCTATATAGTGCATCATAAAATGCGAAATAATGTCTTCGTGGCAGTAACAAATTCATTAAATGCAACTGCGCATGCGAGAGAGAAATTATTTAAGCTTCATTAAAGTCGATGAAAAAAATAGTCCGCCTAATTAACAAATTCTCACCTATTTCATATTTTCTTATCTTCGTTACTGTCATTTAATATATTGATTACGATATTTAAAAAAATAGTACATAGAAAATAGAAAATAATTGGTTTCTTTTTCTTCAAAATCGTACAATTAAATATTTTTCGTATCGTATAAAGTCAACTTTATTAAGGCTGACTTTCAATCAACCAATCAACGTCTTCTTCGTCATTGATACCAATTGCATACTTGTTCGAACTATTTTCACTTATTTTATAAGAACAAGAAAATTTTTCGCAATAAACTTTTATTCCATCTTTTAATTATCCTTATCGTTAACAATAGCAAGGTAAATATAACACGTATTATTACTTTTGACATTAATTATCGTCGGAAAAGATTCTTTATAGAAAAGAATTAATGAAAAGTTGGCAATACATCGTTGGGCGCATGCACACGCTCTCGTCTTTTGTTTCGGCTTCCCGCCATTCGTTGTTGCTGCGAAATTCATCAAGCAAGACAATGCATTCGACATTTTTCGCAAAGTTACAAGTGATTATCTTATTTTTGTACTATTTTCTCTTTTCCGAATTATAACCATGATCGAACGTTCTATCATCCGAGACGATGAATTATCCGTATTTCTATGTTATATTTTAATCTACGTATAATCTAATAGTCATCTTCGCATTTTCGCGATTCGACATCTAATTCGAGAATTTTTCCATTAAACGTTCAAAAAATATTCGAAGAAAAATGTAAGTTAAACTTATTCTTTTTTATTTTAATGTAAAATCAAATGGACGACAGGAGATTTGTACAATTACGTTTATTTCTTATATGGAAAAAGATTCATTTCTTGGAAATATCAGGGACGGCGGTATCAGACTCGAGGCCTTACGATCAAAAATCTTTTACAATAAAATTTTGTAATCAAAGGTAAATTATTTTCTTTTAATCGACTATTAGATGATCTATTGCGAAGTTTGTAGGATCCATAAGAGAAACTGATCGATTCTACACTGTCATATTCCACATAAATTGAATGTCCTATATTTAGACATAAAATGATCGATAATCAATTAAACAGAAATATTCGAATATAATTAATAAGAAATTCGATTCGATTATTATGATTCCATTAATTTCGTAAATATTATTATTTTAATTAGAGTTATACCGAAGATAAGATAATATAACGAAAGTCTCCAATGAGGAGCGAGATGGCGAAGATAGAAATGAATGCGGTTTTAAACGGAAACAATTGGACCATGTCAATATCGCTATAGACTAACTGAGAAACCTCTTGGGATAGTTAGAGTAGAGTAAATTAATTGCCGTCGTCGTTGTCTGCGTCGTCGTCATCGTCGTCCACATTCTGGGTGTTAGAATGTCCTCAATCTTTGAAACGCTTCTCTGTGTTAGCAGTATGGAAGAGGTAACATTACAAACACTGCTTGTTCTGACAGAAGCAGATTAATCAACGATACCAACGATCCGGTTGTTCCGAGTTGAGCAAGAATTCAATTCGGCTCGTCTCGTCTTTGTCACCGTCTCTTTCTCTTCCTCTTTCTCTTTCTCTTTCTCTTTCTCTTTCTCTTCCTCCTCTTCTTCCTCAACCTCTTCTCCCCCTACCGCCAGTCTCACTCTTTCTCTCTTTCAAATCTTGCATTCGCACGCCAGGGAGATAACTCTTCCCACCAACCTTCTATTTTCTTCTCGACGACTCCTTTGCGAGTTACTGACAAATTTACTCAAAACTATCCAACAATGGCACGCAAAATTCAAATTGCTTTGAAGCAATTTGTTCGAGGTAAATATACGAGTATAATTTTGAAATGATATGAATAAATTATATTAATGTATTATTACGAACAGACCGGATAAGAATTTTTGATATATATTTTTAGTTGAACGAATAAGAAGAAAATTTGTGAATAAGAATATTCAGCGAATAATGGCGAGCAAAGAATGCGTTTGCTTAACGATGTGGCTTTAGCAGACGAATCTCTAGTTAAATATATGAATAGAGAGAGAGAGATTAGTTTCATGAAATATCCTATGTAATTTCGACTAGGAAGATGAGCTTGGTAAGCCTGCCACTTTGTGTTACGACTTAATGAGATCTCTCCAAAGGAAGCACCTGTCCTTTTCGTTTCGCGACAACGTACATATGTATAATTTTCTTCATCGTTTCTCCATTAATAGTAAGCAATACCTTCAAATTATTTCCTTTTTATTAAACGAGAAAACAGTAAAGTTTTCATCGAACAACGTTAACTTTTTTCATTTTCTTTTTATTAGAAATATTTACGAACAATTTTCACTTGGAAAGTTATTGTATACAATTTTTCAATTAAATAATTCGTGACTATACTTTTACTTTTATTTTTGTAACAGGTATAGGAAAAAGTTTAAAAGTTGTAATGTATGTTTGAAATTAAACCTCGAAAGTAAAATCGCGTGATATTAATGAAATTAACTTTTAGTATACATATCTACGTATATATACGATACCATCCCGAGAATGAGAAGAAAGTACAGAATAACGAGCAACTATTTCTAACACACATACAATGTCAGGAAATTAATATCGCATTAGTATTATGATTCTGAAAGCACCTCTAGAAATTTTACGAAACTATTTCGTACGATAAATGAGTATCAATGGGCAAACCAATTTTCTCGTAACTCTTTAATCGATACTTCGATTATCAATTTCCGCGTTATCTCTTTTAATAATCGTTAGTCAACGTGTACGTACATACGTTGGTCGATCAAAGTAACGAAGCATGAAATTTAGAGTTCGTTAAAATTTAACGTTTTCAATGTGTGGAATGATAAGGAATTTTCATAGATCATTTTTTATAACCAGTTTTACTTGATGCTAGCTCTTGCTATATCCATACGAACATATATATACATCCGTATAAAGCAAACGCATTTAAATTGACATGCACTGGATAGCTATATAACGTTGCAATAAATAATAATTCGATCATTTTATAATTATTTAAACAATATTTAATATATCGAGAGTGTATTAAAAAATACTTAAACAATTTTTGTACATAACATAAATACTTAAACACTAAAAAATTTGTGACACACAATCAATGTGAAAGAATTTTAATTTAAAACTTGAAATCTTTAAAATTTTGGATATAAAGCCACGCGTAAAGTTACCAAAAATAATCCATTCACTCAATTTCATAAGTACTGGAGCAGTATCCTTTTGTATTCCGATTAATGAACCTCGAAGCTCGCATTCCTTGCAACCAACAGTGAAGAGTTAATGCAAATACATAATTATATCACTCTTTCCTTCAATATTCTAAGCAAATTATTTTATTTTAGAATTAAATGGTGAAGTGGGGATACTTTGCCACGCGTGACCAAAACAAAATCGGAACTTTGATCGATTTTGATAGTTACTGATTAAAGATCGCTGCGAATTTTGACGAGTATACATAACAGTTCTCGAAGTACGCGTTTTCCACAAAGAGTAAAGAAGAGTTAATTTAGGTACAATTAACTCGAACATTTAATTAATTACAATTTTTCCAATATTCTATACAATTTGTTTCGTTTTAGAAAAAAATGGTGTAGTGGGGATACTATGCCACGTGGAAAGACTATATAAGGGGACCGACTTTGACAGTGGGTCCAGTCTTGCCACGAATTTCCACCAGTAAGCATGGCAATCCTCGCACTACGCATGCCCCGCACGTAAAAGAGAAGAGTTAATGTAAGTACAAAATTATATCACTCGCCGCAAGTAATAGAGAAGAGTTCGTAAGTACAAAAATGTATAACCCATTCGATCAAAAATCTATACGATTTATTTGGTTTTAGAATCAAACGGTGTAGTGGGGATAATCTGCCACGTGCGAAAACAATATAAGCAGACCGATTCACTGTCAATGGGTCATTCATGCTGCCAATTTCCACGAGTAAACATCGCAATACTCGCAGTACGCATTCTCCGGAAGTAATAGAGAAGAGTTAATAAGAACAAAATTGTATCGCTCTTCCTCTCAACAATCTGTACGATTTGTTTCGTTTTAGAATAAAATGGTGTAGTGGGGATACTATGCCACGTGGAAAGACTATATAAGGGGACCGACTTTGACAGTGGGTCCAGTCTTGCCACGAATTTCCAACAGTAAGCATCTCAATCCTCGCACTACGCATGCCCCGCACGTAAAAGAGAAGAGTTAATGTAAGTACAAAATTATATCACTCGCCGCAGGTAATAGAGAAGAGTTCGTAAGTACAAAAATGTATAACCCATTCGATCAATAATCTATACGATTTATTTGGTTTTAGAATCAAACGGTGTAGTGGGGGTAATCTGCCATGTGCGAAAACAATATAACCAGACCGATTCACTGTCAATGGGTCATTCATGCTACCAATTTCCACGAGTAAACATCGTAATACCATCAGTAGGCAGTACGTTCTTTGAATAATCTATACGATTTGTTTCGTTTAGAATATTACGACTGGACGAGTGGTCGCCGACCATTCGGCCGAATATTCGGTATATATAGGGGGACACCCCGATAGGTTTGCACGATTCGTCCGAAATGTACGATTCGTGCGAAAAGTCCGGTTCGTTCGGGACTTAGTTTCTCTGTTCGAACGAAATGCACGATTCGTCCAAAATGTACGATTCTTGCGAAAAGTCCGGTTCGTTCAGGACTTAGTTTCTCTGTTCGAACGAAACGCACGATTCGTCTAAGACGGACGATT
Organism: Vespula vulgaris; assembly: GCF_905475345.1. Taxonomy (NCBI): domain Eukaryota; kingdom Metazoa; phylum Arthropoda; class Insecta; order Hymenoptera; family Vespidae; genus Vespula; species Vespula vulgaris. The sequence continues at coordinate 1,258,409 of NC_066603.1, read as the reverse complement.
CGCACAAAGTGCGCGATCCGATCGAAATGTTAAGGAGGGGTCGTGCGAATAGGCGAGCGGTCGCCGACCCCTCGGTCGAATTTTCGGTATATATAGGGGGACACCCCGATCGGTTTGCACGATTCGTCCAAAATGTACGATTCGTGCGAAAAGTCCGGTTCGTTCAGGACTTAGTTTCTCTGTTCGAACGAAACGCACGATTCGTCTAAGAGGGACGATTCGCACAAATTGCGCGATCCGATCGAAATGTTAAGGAGGGGTCGTGCGAATAAGCGAGCGGTCGCCGACCCCTCGGCCGAATTTTCGGTATATATAGGGGGACACCCCGATCGGTTTGCACGATTCGTCCGAAATGTACGATTCGTGCGAAAAGTCCGGTTCGTTCGGGACTTAGTTTCTCTGTTCGAACGAAATGCACGATTCGTCCAAAATGTACGATTCTTGCGAAAAGTCCGGTTCGTTCAGGACTTAGTTTCTCTGTTCGAACGAAACGCACGATTCGTCTAAGACGGACGATTCGCACAAAGTGCGCGATCCGATCGAAATGTTAAGGAGGGGTCGTGCGAATAGGCGAGTGGTCGCCGATCCCTCGGCCGAATTTTCGGTATATATAGGGGGACACCCCGATCGGTTTGCACGATTCGTCCAAAATGTACGATTCGTGCGAAAAGTCCGGTTCGTTCAGGACTTAGTTTCTCTGTTCGAACGAAACGCACGATTCGTCTAAGAGGGACGATTCGCACAAAGTGCGCGATCCGATCGAAATGTTAAGGAGGGGTCGTGCGAATAGGCGAGCGGTCGCCGACCCCTCGGCCGAATTTTCGGTATATATAGGGGGACACCCCGATCGGTTTGCACGATTCGTCCAAAATGTACGATTCGTGCGAAAAGTCCGGTTCGTTCAGGACTTAGTTTCTCTGTTCGAACGAAACGCACGATTCGTCTAAGAGGGACGATTCGCACAAATTGCGCGATCCGATCGAAATGTTAAGGAGGGGTCGTGCGAATAAGCGAGCGGTCGCCGACCCCTCGGCCGAATTTTCGGTATATATAGGGGGACACCCCGATCGGTTTGCACGATTCGTCCGAAATGTACGATTCGTGCGAAAAGTCCGGTTCGTTCGGGACTTAGTTTCTCTGTTCGAACGAAATGCACGATTCGTCCAAAATGTACGATTCTTGCGAAAAGTCCGGTTCGTTCAGGACTTAGTTTCTCTGTTCGAACGAAACGCACGATTCGTCTAAGACGGACGATTCGCACAAAGTGCGCGATCCGATCGAAATGTTAAGGAGGGGTCGTGCGAATAGGCGAGTGGTCGCCGATCCCTCGGCCGAATTTTCGGTATATATAGGGGGACACCCCGATCGGTTTGCACGATTCGTCCAAAATGTACGATTCGTGCGAAAAGTCCGGTTCGTTCAGGACTTAGTTTCTCTGTTCGAACGAAACGCACGATTCGTCTAAGAGGGACGATTCGCACAAAGTGCGCGATCCGATCGAAATGTTAAGGAGGGGTCGTGCGAATAGGCGAGCGGTCGCCGACCCCTCGGCCGAATTTTCGGTATATATAGGGGGACACCCCGATCGGTTTGCACGATTCGTCCAAAATGTACGATTCGTGCGAAAAGTCCGGTTCGTTCAGGACTTAGTTTCTCTGTTCGAACGAAACGCACGATTCGTCTAAGAGGGACGATTCGCACAAATTGCGCGATCCGATCGAAATGTTAAGGAGGGGTCGTGCGAATAAGCGAGCGGTCGCCGACCCCTCGGCCGAATTTTCGGTATATATAGGGGGACACCCCGATCGGTTTGCACGATTCGTCCAATATGTACGATTCGTGCGAAAAGTCCGGTTCGTTCGGGACTTAGTTTCTCTGTTCGAACGAAATGCACGATTCGTCCAAAATGTACGATTCGTGCGAAAAGTCCGGTTCGTTCGGGACTTAGTTTCTCTGTTCGAACGAAATGCACGATTCGTCCAAAATGTACGATTCGTGCGAAAAGTCCGGTTCGTTCGGGACTTAGTTTCTCTGTTCGAACGAAATGCACGATTCGTCCAAAATGTACGATTCTTGCGAAAAGTCCGGTTCGTTCAGGACTTAGTTTCTCTGTTCGAACGAAACGCACGATTCGTCTAAGACGGACGATTCGCACAAAGTGCGCGATCCGATCGAAATGTTAAGGAGGGGTCGTGCGAATAGGCGAGTGGTCGCCGATCCCTCGGCCGAATTTTCGGTATATATAGGGGGACACCCCGATCGGTTTGCACGATTCGTCCAAAATGTACGATTCGTGCGAAAAGTCCGGTTCGTTCAGGACTTAGTTTCTCTGTTCGAACGAAACGCACGATTCGTCTAAGAGGGACGATTCGCACAAATTGCGCGATCCGATCGAAATGTTAAGGAGGGGTCGTGCGAATAAGCGAGCGGTCGCCGACCCCTCGGCCGAATTTTCGGTATATATAGGGGGACACCCCGATCGGTTTGCACGATTCGTCCAATATGTACGATTCGTGCGAAAAGTCCGGTTCGTTCGGGACTTAGTTTCTCTGTTCGAACGAAATGCACGATTCGTCCAAAATGTACGATTCGTGCGAAAAGTCCGGTTCGTTCGGGACTTAGTTTCTCTGTTCGAACGAAATGCACGATTCGTCCAAAATGTACGATTCGTGCGAAAAGTCCGGTTCGTTCGGGACTTAGTTTCTCTGTTCGAACGAAATGCACGATTCGTCCAAAATGTACGATTCTTGCGAAAAGTCCGGTTCGTTCAGGACTTAGTTTCTCTGTTCGAACGAAACGCACGATTCGTCTAAGACGGACGATTCGCACAAAGTGCGCGATCCGATCGAAATGTTAAGGAGGGGTCGTGCGAATAGGCGAGTGGTCGCCGATCCCTCGGCCGAATTTTCGGTATATATAGGGGGACACCCCGATCGGTTTGCACGATTCGTCCAAAATGTACGATTCGTGCGAAAAGTCCGGTTCGTTCAGGACTTAGTTTCTCTGTTCGAACGAAACGCACGATTCGTCTAAGAGGGACGATTCGCACAAAGTGCGCGATCCGATCGAAATGTTAAGGAGGGGTCGTGCGAATAGGCGAGCGGTCGCCGACCCCTCGGCCGAATTTTCGGTATATATAGGGGGACACCCCGATCGGTTTGCACGATTCGTCCAAAATGTACGATTCGTGCGAAAAGTCCGGTTCGTTCAGGACTTAGTTTCTCTGTTCGAACGAAACGCACGATTCGTCTAAGAGGGACGATTCGCACAAATTGCGCGATCCGATCGAAATGTTAAGGAGGGGTCGTGCGAATAAGCGAGCGGTCGCCGACCCCTCGGCCGAATTTTCGGTATATATAGGGGGACACCCCGATCGGTTTGCACGATTCGTCCAATATGTACGATTCGTGCGAAAAGTCCGGTTCGTTCGGGACTTAGTTTCTCTGTTCGAACGAAATGCACGATTCGTCCAAAATGTACGATTCGTGCGAAAAGTCCGGTTCGTTCGGGACTTAGTTTCTCTGTTCGAACGAAATGCACGATTCGTCCAAAATGTACGATTCGTGCGAAAAGTCCGGTTCGTTCGGGACTTAGTTTCTCTGTTCGAACGAAATGCACGATTCGTCCAAAATGTACGATTCTTGCGAAAAGTCCGGTTCGTTCAGGACTTAGTTTCTCTGTTCGAACGAAACGCACGATTCGTCTAAGAGGGACGGATTCGCACAAAGTGCGCGATCCGATCGAAATGTTAAGGAGGGGTCGTGCGAATACGCGAGCGGTCGCCGACCCCTCGGCCGAATTTTCGGTATATATAGGGGGACACCCCGATCGGTTTGCACGATTCGTCCAAAATGTACGATTCGTGCGAAAAGTCCGGTTCGTTCGGGACTTAGTTTCTCGGTTCGAACGAAATGCACGATTCGTCCAAAATGTACGATTCGTGCGAAAAGTCCGGTTCGTTCAGGACTTAGTTTCTCTGTTCGAACGAAACGCACGATTCGTCTAAGAGGGACGATTCGCACAAAGTGCGCGATCCGATCGAAATGCTAAGGAGGGGTCGTGCAAATAGGCGAGCGGTCGCCGATCCCTCGGCCGAATTTTCGGTATATATAGGGGGACACCCCGATCGGTTTGCACGATTCGTCCAAAATGTACGATTCGTGCGAAAAGTCCGGTTCGTTCAGGACTTAGTTTCTCTGTTCGAACGAAACGCACGATTCGTCTAAGAGGGACGATTCGCACAAAGTGCGCGATCCGATCGAAATGTTAAGGAGGGGTCGTGCGAATAGGCGAGCGGTCGCCGACCCCTCGGCCGAATTTTCGGTATATATAGGGGGACACCCCGATCGGTTTGCACGATTCGTCCAAAATGTACGATTCGTGCGAAAAGTCCGGTTCGTTCGGGACTTAGTTTCTCTGTTCGAACGAAATGCACGATTCGTCCAAAATGTACGATTCGTGCGAAAAGTCCGGTTCGTTCGGGACTTAGTTTCTCTGTTCGAACGAAACGCACGATTCGTCTAAGAGGGACGGATTCGCACAAAGTGCGCGATCCGATCGAAATGTTAAGGAGGGGTCGTGCGAATAGGCGAGCGGTCGCCGACCCCTCGGCCGAATTTTCGGTATATATAGGGGGACCCCCCGATCGGTTTGCACGATTCGTCCAAAATGTACGATTCGTGCGAAAAGTCCGGTTCGTTCGGGACTTAGTTTCTCTGTTCGAACGAAACGCACGATTCGTCTAAGAGGGACGATTCGCACAAATTGCGCGATCCGATCGAAATGTTAAGGAGGGGTCGTGCGAATAAGCGAGCGGTCGCCGACCCCTCGGCCGAATTTTCGGTATATATAGGGGGACACCCCGATCGGTTTGCACGATTCGTCCAAAATGTACGATTCGTGCGAAAAGTCCGGTTCGTTCGGGACTTAGTTTCTCTGTTCGAACGAAATGCACGATTCGTCCAAAATGTACGATTCGTGCGAAAAGTCCGGTTCGTTCGGGACTTAGTTTCTCTGTTCGAACGAAACGCACGATTCGTCTAAGAGGGACGGATTCGCACAAAGTGCGCGATCCGATCGAAATGTTAAGGAGGGGTCGTGCGAATAGGCGAGCGGTCGCCGACCCCTCGGCCGAATTTTCGGTATATATAAGGGGACACCCCGATCGGTTTGCACGATTCGTCCAAAATGTACGATTCGTGCGAAAAGTCCGGTTCGTTCGGGACTTAGTTTCTCGGTTCGAACGAAATGCACGATTCGTCCAAAATGTACGATTCGTGCGAAAAGTCCGGTTCGTTCAGGACTTAGTTTCTCTGTTCGAACGAAACGCACGATTCGTCTAAGAGGGACGATTCGCACATAGTGCGCGATCCGATCGAAATGTTAAGGAGGGGTCGTGCGAATAGGCGAGCGGTCGCCGACCCCTCGGCCGAATTTTCGGTATATATAGGGGGACACCCCGATCGGTTTGCACGATTCGTCCAAAATGTACGATTCGTGCGAAAAGTCCGGTTCGTTCGGGACTTAGTTTCTCGGTTCGAACGAAATGCACGATTCGTCCAAAATGTACGATTCGTGCGAAAAGTCCGGTTCGTTCAGGACTTAGTTTCTCTGTTCGAACGAAACGCACGATTCGTCTAAGAGGGACGATTCGCACAAAGTGCGCGATCCGATCGAAATGTTAAGGAGGGTTCGTGCGAATAGGCGAGCGGTCGCCGACCCCTCGGCCGAATTTTCGGTATATATAAGGGGACACCCCGATCGGTTTGCACGATTCGTCCAAAATGTACGATTCGTGCGAAAAGTCCGGTTCGTTCGGGACTTAGTTTCTCGGTTCGAACGAAATGCACGATTCGTCCAAAATGTACGATTCGTGCGAAAAGTCCGGTTCGTTCAGGACTTAGTTTCTCTGTTCGAACGAAACGCACGATTCGTCTAAGAGGGACGATTCGCACAAAGTGCGCGATCCGATCGAAATGTTAAGGAGGGTTCGTGCGAATAGGCGAGCGGTCGCCGACCCCTCGGCCGAATTTTCGGTATATATAAGGGGACACCCCGATCGGTTTGCACGATTCGTCCAAAATGTACGATTCGTGCGAAAAGTCCGGTTCGTTCGGGACTTAGTTTCTCGGTTCGAACGAAATGCACGATTCGTCCAAAATGTACGATTCGTGCGAAAAGTCCGGTTCGTTCAGGACTTAGTTTCTCTGTTCGAACGAAACGCACGATTCGTCTAAGAGGGACGATTCGCACATAGTGCGCGATCCGATCGAAATGTTAAGGAGGGGTCGTGCGAATAGGCGAGCGGTCGCCGACCCCTCGGCCGAATTTTCGGTATATATAGGGGGACACCCCGATCGGTTTGCACGATTCGTCCAAAATGTACGATTCGTGCGAAAAGTCCGGTTCGTTCGGGACTTAGTTTCTCGGTTCGAACGAAATGCACGATTCGTCCAAAATGTACGATTCGTGCGAAAAGTCCGGTTCGTTCAGGACTTAGTTTCTCTGTTCGAACGAAACGCACGATTCGTCTAAGAGGGACGATTCGCACAAAGTGCGCGATCCGATCGAAATGTTAAGGAGGGTTCGTGCGAATAGGCGAGCGGTCGCCGACCCCTCGGCCGAATTTTCGGTATATATAAGGGGACACCCCGATCGGTTTGCACGATTCGTCCAAAATGTACGATTCGTGCGAAAAGTCCGGTTCGTTCGGGACTTAGTTTCTCGGTTCGAACGAAATGCACGATTCGTCCAAAATGTACGATTCGTGCGAAAAGTCCGGTTCGTTCAGGACTTAGTTTCTCTGTTCGAACGAAACGCACGATTCGTCTAAGAGGGACGATTCGCACAAAGTGCGCGATCCGATCGAAATGTTAAGGAGGGTTCGTGCGAATAGGCGAGCGGTCGCCGACCCCTCGGCCGAATTTTCGGTATATATAAGGGGACACCCCGATCGGTTTGCACGATTCGTCCAAAATGTACGATTCGTGCGAAAAGTCCGGTTCGTTCGGGACTTAGTTTCTCGGTTCGAACGAAATGCACGATTCGTCCAAAATGTACGATTCGTGCGAAAAGTCCGGTTCGTTCAGGACTTAGTTTCTCTGTTCGAACGAAACGCACGATTCGTCTAAGAGGGACGATTCGCACAAAGTGCGCGATCCGATCGAAATGTTAAGGAGGGTTCGTGCGAATAGGCGCGCGGTCGCCGACCCCTCGGCCGAATTTTCGGTATATATAAGGGGACACCCCGATCGGTTTGCACGATTCGTCCAAAATGTACGATTCGTGCGAAAAGTCCGGTTCGTTCGGGACTTAGTTTCTCGCTTCGAACGAAATGCACGATTCGTCCAAAATGTACGATTCGTGCGAAAAGTCCGGTTCGTTCGTGACTTAGTTTCTCGGTTCGAACGAAATGCACGATTCGTCCAAAATGTACGATTCGTGCGAAAAGTCCGGTTCGTTCGGGACTTAGTTTCTCGGTTCGAACGAAATGCACGATTCGTCCAAAATGTACGATTCGTGCGAAAAGTCCGGTTCGTTCAGGACTTAGTTTCTCTGTTCGAACGAAACGCACGATTCGTCTAAGAGGGACGATTCGCACATAGTGCGCGATCCGATCGAAATGTTAAGGAGGGGTCGTGCGAATAGGCGAGCGGTCGCCGACCCCTCGGCCGAATTTTCGGTATATATAGGGGGACACCCCGATCGGTTTGCACGATTCGTCCAAAATGTACGATTCGTGCGAAAAGTCCGGTTCGTTCGGGACTTAGTTTCTCGGTTCGAACGAAATGCACGATTCGTCCAAAATGTACGATTCGTGCGAAAAGTCCGGTTCGTTCGGGACTTAGTTTCTCTGTTCGAACGAAACGCACGATTCGTCTAAGAGGGACGATTCGCACAAAGTGCGCGATCCGATCGAAATGTTAAGGAGGGTTCGTGCGAATAGGCGAGCGGTCGCCGACCCCTCGGCCGAATTTTCGGTATATATAAGGGGACACCCCGATCGGTTTGCACGATTCGTCCAAAATGTACGATTCGTGCGAAAAGTCCGGTTCGTTCGGGACTTAGTTTCTCGGTTCGAACGAAATGCACGATTCGTCCAAAATGTACGATTCGTGCGAAAAGTCCGGTTCGTTCAGGACTTAGTTTCTCTGTTCGAACGAAACGCACGATTCGTCTAAGAGGGACGATTCGCACAAAGTGCGCGATCCGATCGAAATGTTAAGGAGGGTTCGTGCGAATAGGCGAGCGGTCGCCGACCCCTCGGCCGAATTTTCGGTATATATAAGGGGACACCCCGATCGGTTTGCACGATTCGTCCAAAATGTACGATTCGTGCGAAAAGTCCGGTTCGTTCGGGACTTAGTTTCTCGGTTCGAACGAAATGCACGATTCGTCCAAAATGTACGATTCGTGCGAAAAGTCCGGTTCGTTCAGGACTTAGTTTCTCTGTTCGAACGAAACGCACGATTCGTCTAAGAGGGACGATTCGCACAAAGTGCGCGATCCGATCGAAATGTTAAGGAGGGTTCGTGCGAATAGGCGAGCGGTCGCCGACCCCTCGGCCGAATTTTCGGTATATATAAGGGGACACCCCGATCGGTTTGCACGATTCGTCCAAAATGTACGATTCGTGCGAAAAGTCCGGTTCGTTCGGGACTTAGTTTCTCGGTTCGAACGAAATGCACGATTCGTCCAAAATGTACGATTCGTGCGAAAAGTCCGGTTCGTTCAGGACTTAGTTTCTCGGTTCGAACGAAACGCACGATTCGTCTAAGAGGGACGATTCGCACATAGTGCGCGATCCGATCGAAATGTTAAGGAGGGGTCGTGCGAATAGGCGAGCGGTCGCCGACCCCTCGGCCGAATTTTCGGTATATATAGGGGGACACCCCGATCGGTTTGCACGATTCGTCCAAAATGTACGATTCGTGCGAAAAGTCCGGTTCGTTCGGGACTTAGTTTCTCGGTTCGAACGAAATGCACGATTCGTCCAAAATGTACGATTCGTGCGAAAAGTCCGGTTCGTTCAGGACTTAGTTTCTCTGTTCGAACGAAACGCACGATTCGTCTAAGAGGGACGATTCGCACAAAGTGCGCGATCCGATCGAAATGTTAAGGAGGGTTCGTGCGAATAGGCGAGCGGTCGCCGACCCCTCGGCCGAATTTTCGGTATATATAAGGGGACACCCCGATCGGTTTGCACGATTCGTCCAAAATGTACGATTCGTGCGAAAAGTCCGGTTCGTTCGGGACTTAGTTTCTCGGTTCGAACGAAATGCACGATTCGTCCAAAATGTACGATTCGTGCGAAAAGTCCGGTTCGTTCAGGACTTAGTTTCTCTGTTCGAACGAAACGCACGATTCGTCTAAGAGGGACGATTCGCACAAAGTGCGCGATCCGATCGAAATGTTAAGGAGGGGTCGTGCGAATAGGCGAGCGGTCGCCGACCCCTCGGCCGAATTTTCGGTATATATAAGGGGACACCCCGATCGGTTTGCACGATTCGTCCAAAATGTACGATTCGTGCGAAAAGTCCGGTTCGTTCGGGACTTAGTTTCTCGGTTCGAACGAAATGCACGATTCGTCCAAAATGTACGATTCGTGCGAAAAGTCCGGTTCGTTCAGGACTTAGTTTCTCTGTTCGAACGAAACGCACGATTCGTCTAAGAGGGACGATTCGCACAAAGTGCGCGATCCGATCGAAATGTTAAGGAGGGTTCGTGCGAATAGGCGCGCGGTCGCCGACCCCTCGGCCGAATTTTCGGTATATATAAGGGGACACCCCGATCGGTTTGCACGATTCGTCCAAAATGTACGATTCGTGCGAAAAGTCCGGTTCGTTCGGGACTTAGTTTCTCGCTTCGAACGAAATGCACGATTCGTCCAAAATGTACGATTCGTGCGAAAAGTCCGGTTCGTTCGTGACTTAGTTTCTCGGTTCGAACGAAATGCACGATTCGTCCAAAATGTACGATTCGTGCGAAAAGTCCGGTTCGTTCGGGACTTAGTTTCTCGGTTCGAACGAAATGCACGATTCGTCCAAAATGTACGATTCGTGCGAAAAGTCCGGTTCGTTCAGGACTTAGTTTCTCTGTTCGAACGAAACGCACGATTCGTCTAAGAGGGACGATTCGCACATAGTGCGCGATCCGATCGAAATGTTAAGGAGGGGTCGTGCGAATAGGCGAGCGGTCGCCGACCCCTCGGCCGAATTTTCGGTATATATAGGGGGACACCCCGATCGGTTTGCACGATTCGTCCAAAATGTACGATTCGTGCGAAAAGTCCGGTTCGTTCGGGACTTAGTTTCTCGGTTCGAACGAAATGCACGATTCGTCCAAAATGTACGATTCGTGCGAAAAGTCCGGTTCGTTCAGGACTTAGTTTCTCTGTTCGAACGAAACGCACGATTCGTCTAAGAGGGACGATTCGCACAAAGTGCGCGATCCGATCGAAATGTTAAGGAGGGTTCGTGCGAATAGGCGAGCGGTCGCCGACCCCTCGGCCGAATTTTCGGTATATATAAGGGGACACCCCGATCGGTTTGCACGATTCGTCCAAAATGTACGATTCGTGCGAAAAGTCCGGTTCGTTCGGGACTTAGTTTCTCGGTTCGAACGAAATGCACGATTCGTCCAAAATGTACGATTCGTGCGAAAAGTCCGGTTCGTTCAGGACTTAGTTTCTCTGTTCGAACGAAACGCACGATTCGTCTAAGAGGGACGATTCGCACAAAGTGCGCGATCCGATCGAAATGTTAAGGAGGGGTCGTGCGAATAGGCGAGCGGTCGCCGACCCCTCGGCCGAATTTTCGGTATATATAAGGGGACACCCCGATCGGTTTGCACGATTCGTCCAAAATGTACGATTCGTGCGAAAAGTCCGGTTCGTTCGGGACTTAGTTTCTCGGTTCGAACGAAATGCACGATTCGTCCAAAATGTACGATTCGTGCGAAAAGTCCGGTTCGTTCAGGACTTAGTTTCTCTGTTCGAACGAAACGCACGATTCGTCTAAGAGGGACGATTCGCACAAAGTGCGCGATCCGATCGAAATGTTAAGGAGGGTTCGTGCGAATAGGCGAGCGGTCGCCGACCCCTCGGCCGAATTTTCGGTATATATAAGGGGACACCCCGATCGGTTTGCACGATTCGTCCAAAATGTACGATTCGTGCGAAAAGTCCGGTTCGTTCGGGACTTAGTTTCTCGGTTCGAACGAAATGCACGATTCGTCCAAAATGTACGATTCGTGCGAAAAGTCCGGTTCGTTCAGGACTTAGTTTCTCTGTTCGAACGAAACGCACGATTCGTCTAAGAGGGACGATTCGCACATAGTGCGCGATCCGATCGAAATGTTAAGGAGGGGTCGTGCGAATAGGCGAGCGGTCGCCGACCCCTCGGCTGAATTTTCGGTATATATAGGGGGACACCCCGATCGGTTTGCACGATTCGTCCAAAATGTACGATTCGTGCGAAAAGTCCGGTTCGTTCGGGACTTAGTTTCTCGCTTCGAACGAAATGCACGATTCGTCCAAAATGTACGATTCGTGCGAAAAGTCCGGTTCGTTCAGGACTTAGTTTCTCTGTTCGAACGAAACGCACGATTCGTCTAAGAGGGACGATTCGTCCATAACGCACGATTCGATCGTACGGTTAAGAAGGAATCGTACGACTGAAGGGAAGAATGCAACTTTATGAACCGTCGCCGTCCAGCCGGCAGAGTATGAGTGTACGGTCCAGAGTATAAGTCTTTCGACGGGAACCGGTTGGACATTTCATCCGCCTGTTCGTTCCCGTAAGATACCCTGTATATTACCGGGTGTCGCCGACCACTCGGCCGCATAATCGGTATCTTTAAGAGCATGCACGATTCGGCTTGGTCGAATCGTGCTTATAAGAATTTTCAAATGCTACACAGCTTTGCCGCGGGTCGGTGTCTTTGACCGAATGGCCCTTACGCGGTACACGCCTTGTAGGCGTGAATGAAAAGTCCCGTGTGTTTTACCTGCCATCTTATTTGTAGGTGTGCAGGAAAATACGAACAAACACACACGGAACATTACCTTTGCTCAGCATCTAGACTCTCGATGCTGAGTGAACAGAATTAAAATTTATGCACGTTCGGCTTGTTCGAATCGTGATTAAAAATTATATTACATATCCACACAGCATTACCGCGGGTCGGTGTCTTTGACCGAATGACCCTTATGCGGTGCGCGCCTTTTAGGCGTTGAATGATAAGTTCCGTCGTGCTTTGCCTGCCATCTTCTTTGTAGAAGGTGTGCAGATAAAACCCAATATATATGCAAACACACGGACTTTATCTTTACTGAGCATCAACTCTCTCGATTCCGAGTGAGAATTAAAATTATGCACGTTTCGACTTTATCGAATCGTGATGGAAAAGACTACTATATGTCTACACAGCATTACCGCGGGTCGGTGTCTTTGACCGAATGGCCCTTACGCGGTACGCCTCTTTTGGCGATTAATAAATAGTTCCGTCGTGTTTGACTGCCATCTTTGAAATAGGTGTGCAGAAAAATCACAATACACACACGGAATATTTGTTTTACTCGGCATCAGCACTTTTGGTGCCGAGTGACGAGAGTCAATCTCTAAGCACGTTTCGTCTTTATCGAATCGTGATTACCAAGACTATTACATGTCAATACAACATTACCGCGGGTCGGAGTCTTTGACCGAATGGCCCTTACGCGGTGCGAACGCCTTTTAGGCGTGAATGAAAAGTTCCGTCGTGTTTACTGCCATCTTTGAAATAGGTGTGCAGAAAAATCACAATACATACACGGAATATTTGTTTCACTCGGCATCAGCACTTTTGGTGCCGAGTGACGAGAGTCAATCTCTAAGCACGTTTCGTCTTTATCGAATCGTGATTACCAAGACTATTACATGTCAATACAACATTACCGCGGGTCGGAGTCTTTGACCGAATGGCCCTTACGCGGTGCGAACGCCTTTTAGGCGTGAATGAAAAGTTCCGTCGTGTTTACTGCCATCTTTGAAATAGGTGTGCAGAAAAATCACAATACACACACGGAATATTTGTTTTACTCGGCATCAGCACTCTAGATGCCGAGTGACGAGAGTCAATCTCTATGCACGTTTCGGCTTTATCGAATCGTGATTACCAAGAATAATACATGCTTACACAGCATTACCGCGGGTCGCTGTCTTTGACAAAATGGCCCTTACGCGGTACGCCAGTTTTTGGCGATGAATAAATAGTTCCGTCGTGTTTGCTTGCCATCTTTTTTGAAGAAGGTGTGCAGAACAATGATAACACAGACGGGACAGTCTCTTTATTTTGCATCAACTCTCTTGATGCAGAACGATGAGAATTGAACTTTATGCACGTTCGGCTTGATCGAATCGTGATTAAAAATTATATTACATATCCACACAGCATTACCGCGGGTCGGTGTCTTTGACCGAATGACCCTTATGCGGTGCGCGCCTTTGAGGCGTTGAATGATAAGTTCCGTCGTGCTTTGCCTGCCATCTTCTTTGTAGAAGGTGTGCAGATAAAACCCAATATATATGCAAACACACGGAGCTTTATCTTTACTGAGCATCAACTCTCTCGATTCCGAGTGAGAATTAAAATTATGCACGTTTCGGCTTTATCGAATCGTGATTAAACAGACTACTATATGTCTACACAGCATTACCGCGGGTCGGTGTCTTTGACCGAATGGCCCTTACGCGGTACGCCTTTTTTTGGCGATTAATAAATAGTTCCGTCGTGTTTGACTGCCATCTTTGAAATAGGTGTGCAGAAAAATCACAATACACACACGGAATATTTGTTTTACTCGGCATCAGCACTCTTGGTGCCGAGTGACGAGAGTCAATCTCTAAGCACGTTTCGTCTTTATCGAATCGTGATTACCAAGACTATTACATGTCAATACAACATTACCGCGGGTCGGAGTCTTTGACCGAATGGCCCTTACGCGGTGCGAACGCCTTTTAGGCGTGAATGAAAAGTTCCGTCGTGTTTACTGCCATCTTTGAAATAGGTGTGCAGAAAAATCACAATACACACACGGAATATTTGTTTTACTCGGCATCAGCACTCTCGGTGCCGAGTGACGAGAGTCAATCTCTAAGCACGTTTCGTCTTTATCGAATCGTGATTACCAAACTATTACATGTCAATACAGCATTACCGCGGGTCGGAGTCTTTGACCGAATGGCCCTTACGCGGTGCGAACGCCTTTTAGGCGTGAATGAAAAGTTCCGTCGTGTTTACTGCCATCTTTGAAATAGGTGTGCAGAAAAATCACAATACACACACGGAATATTTGTCTTACTCGGCATCAGCACTCTCGGTGCCGAGTGACGAGAGTCAATCTCTAAGCACGTTTCGTCTTTATCGAATCGTGATTACCAAACTATTACATGTCAATACAACATTACCGCGGGTCGGAGTCTTTGACCGAATGGCCCTTACGCGGTGCGCGCCTTTTAGGCGTTGAATGGAGACTTCCCTCGTGTTTTGTTTCCATCTTTTTCGTTTAATATTTTTCTGTCTCAGGTTAGAACACATTAGTTTATAATATTTATTGGTATATGTTATTATTATTATATGTAATTTATTTATTGAAATACTTATAATATTAGTACTAGAATATTAGAAATACTTATAACACTACTATAAACATCTTATACATACCTATAAACATCTATTACTACACACTATTTATTATCTATTTATTATAAGCATATATATTTAAGCGGTTTTTATTGTTTTATGTATTTTTATCGATTATATATATTTTTATTTATTGAAACAATTATTATTATAAAACGCAAGTATTACCGAGCGAGTGGCTGTATATTTCTGTATTTTTATAATTATTAGTTATATTTCAACAGTTGAATAAATTTGATTATAACAAAATTTTTAATTAATTTTCTAAGAGATCTCTGAAAGCTTTTCCGTCGCACTTTCGTTAGCTATCATTCGTATTTATCCTTACTTACTTTCATTTATACTTTTACTAATTACATACTTTTATTAACTTATATTAATGCATATTCTGGGGTGGGTACCTCGAGTGTGGGACTGTGAGCGGTTTGCCATCCCGGCATATTTAGTGCTTATTTTCTCTATTTCTTTCCTTCTCCTATTTTATTTTTTTTTTATACATTTATATTCACTTATAAATATTTATTTAATACTATATATATTTCTATTACATGTATTTACATTTATTATAAATATTTATTTAATCCTATATATATTTCTGTTATATGCATTTATATTTATTTATGTATTTCTATTAATTACATATATATTTCTATTTATTATTCTTTTCTCCTTTTTCTACTTTTCTTTTACAAAGTCTGTTTATTATATATCGTTGTGGAATTTTTATGCGGGAGTTAAAGGAACCTCTCCGCATGTAATTTTTATTATATGCTGGGAGGGTATGTCTCCTTGCTTCCGTACGCGAATGATAGGGAAAACACTCCCGCGTGTGACGGCCGGCACAAGCCTGAGTGTTCGCGGTCGCGAGACTAAGTCCTACCGAGGACTGCGTTTTGATTTTTGAAATTGAAATATAGACACGACCGGTCGTGTCTCGAGATGTCTGAAGTTGACGGTGTGGACGGTTTAATTTTCTGATAAGCCTGATACTCCCAAAACGGAAAGGCATCTCGAACGCGAATCTTAGAGTAGAGTCCCCGTTAGCCCGTGGGTCCTCAGGTGCAGCAACCTCCTCGCGGTAGGACCTGGGTCGGTAATACTTGCGAAATATCGAAATCTATGTCTTAGTTATATTTAAAATCTAACTAAATTATACATATAATTATTAAACGCAAGTATTACCGAGCGAATGGCTGCATGCTTCAAAGAATTTTCCAAAATCTTTTCTATGTAATTCCAAATTATATTTTACATTGTTTCTAACATATTCGATACATTCAGCAATAATTCACAGTCATTTCTATTCATTGAAATGCATAGCTATTTAATAGTTGAAACTTATATAATATATAAATTATTTTAGCTTCTCTCGGGTGGGACCCTTGGGAGGGGCCCTCGGGTGTGGGCCTTAGGCGGGTTTCGTTCTCTCGCTAGGAAAAAATTAAACACATTTATAGTGCTCTGAATTTTATCTAGTGAAGTGATCTTCGAGAGAGAAATTATAATACTGCTAATAGAGTTCTAAGTTTTCTATCTTTCTCTCGGACATGTTCCGTGTTTCTTTTCTTCGTTTTTTCTTTTTTCTTTCCTTCTTGTTCTTTTAACTTTTTTTCTGTTTCGGGTTCGATCATCGAAGAAATTATCATCATCGTGAAATATAATCATCGTGAAATTAATTTTTACAGGAAAGTTTTAATCTAATAATCGTGTATAATCGTATAATACAATCGTATATTTGTTTTCTTCTTATTTTATTTAATCATTAATAATTAATTTTTTAATTATTATTATTTATTGTTTAATTGTATTTTGATCTTAAATGTAAAATAGCTTTTTTCATATAATATTGCATATTATTATTATTTTTGCATATAATTATCTCTTTTTCTGTTTCAGTTTAGGTGATCGCTGGACCTATCATCGTGGGATTTTTACACGGAAGTTAAAGGAACCTCTTTGCATATAATCTCTATTATATAGGAATTATATAGCAGAAAGGGTATGTCTCCTTGCTTCCGTACGCGAATGATAGGGAAAAAACACTCATGAGCGTGATGGCCGACACGCGCATGGGTGTTTCGCGGTCGCGAGATTAAGTCCTACCGAGGACTCCGTTTTGTTCTTTGAAATATCGAAATAGACACGACCGGTCGTGTCTCGAGATGTCTGAAGCCGACGGTGTGGACAGTGGAGCAATCTGTAAGCGGGGTTTTACACATCTCCAGTTTGCTGAGAAGCCCGAAGCTCCCGAAGCGGAAAGGCATCTCGGTCGTGAATTTTAGAGTAGTAGAATCTCCGTTAGTCCGCGTATCGCCAAGGACCACCATGGAGGGATTTAGATTTTTACACGGGTGTTTAAAGTATCGTTCTACCTCAGGCGTAGAAGGATTTCTTTTCTCCCGTTCGGGCAAGCTAGAAGGACACTCGCTTATGTCGGCTGGCATAGGCGTTGGTGTTCTCGGGCGCGATTAAGTCCTAAATTGGCTCTAACGTACTCAACATACTCGCGTGAGTGTTACCGGAATACTTGCGTAAGTATCTGTGGGTGCGGTAGGATTCAATTTTGGGTTCCGGCGTTTGTCGCGAAAGCACGATCGGTCGTGCTCAAGTGGTGATCGAAGCTTCCGATGTTGGATAGTTGAGCTATGCGTAAGTCGGTTCCCAAATGCGGAGACGCATGGGGCTGCAATTTTAGCGTTTGGAGGCTTGAATTCGTCGGGAGTGGAGGTCGCCCCGTTGCTTTGCTTTCTTGATAGTAGTTTAGTAGTAAAAGATAGAGTCCCCGTTAGTCCGTGGGTCTCCACATGCAGCAACCTCCACGCGGTGGGACCTGGGTCGGGAAGTACTTGTGTTTCGTCAAAATCTTATGGGTGTGTTACAAGTATTACCGAGCGAATGGGCTGCATATATTTCAACATTTTTCCAAAAGATCCTTTCCATTAAATTCAAACTAAATTTCAGTCATTTCCATTTATTGTAAGACGCATAGCTATGTAATAATTATTCGAGATTAATTATAATAGTTTCTCTCGGGTGGGACCCATGAGAGTGGGCTCATGGGCGTGGGCTTCTGTGCGGGTCTTCTTTCTGTACCGAAAAATCGAGCTGGATTTTTGTACTCTGGTTTTCATCGGTAACTACCTTCTATGTCCATCTTTTCTTCTCAATTTCATCTTTTCCACACATGCGTGTGTTCCATTGCATGTAACGGATATTCTTTTCTTTCTTTTCTGCTCCATTCATTTCACGTGTGCGCACGTCTGGTTTTCTTCTCCTTTTCTTCTCTTTCTCTTCTTCTTTTCCTCTTCTTCGCGAATCTCCGATATATCCGCGCGGGATACGGGTAGGATAGGAAGAACATTCACACGTGTGTCGGCGGGCACAGACGTGATGTTCTCGGGCGCGAATAAAAGTCCTACGGTAATGGACTTCGTTTGATTGCTAGGACGAATAAATGACTGGTCGTGTGTCGGTTTATGTGCTTCCGAGTAGTATGGTATGCTATCCGTAAGCGTGGACTGACCCTCCTCCAGTTAGCTGCCTGAAATCTTGGTTAGTATATGGACGTCGCGAACGCGGAATTAGAGTCACCGTTATTTTAACACTCACGGGAGTGTTCGGGCGCGATTAAAAGTCCTACCGGGGACTTCGTTTTATAGAACGCCGATTATTTGATCACGCCGGTCACGCGAATTTTAGAGTAGAGACCCCGTTAGACCGTGGGTCTCCAACTGCAGCAACCTCCACGCGGTGGGACCTGGGTCGGAAGTACTTGCGTTTCGTCAACATCTTATAGTGTGCAAGTATTGCCGAGCAAATGGCTGCGTTCTGTAAGGCTTTTCTAAAATTTCTTCTATGGAATTCAAAATTGAACATCGAAGAACATACTCATTGAAAGGCACAGCTATGTAATAATTGAAATAATTATTCGAGATTAATTATTATAGTTTCTTTCGGGTGGGTCCCTTGGGATGGGCCTTTGGGCGTGGGCTTCTGTGCGGGTCTCCTTTCAGTACCGAAAAACCCAGCTTGATTTTCGTACTCTGATTTTGGCCGAGTGTAGCGATGTTCTACGTGCACATCTTTTCTTTTCAATTTCATCTTCTTCATATGTTCGTATTTCATTCCACCTTACAGATATTCTTTTTCTCTCTTTCCTTCTGCGTTCTACCGTTTTCACCTGCGCGCACGTTCCGGCTTCTTTTTCTTCTCTTTCTCTTTCTCATTTCCTCTTCTCCACGGATTTCGATACATCGGCGTAAGTCCGTCCGATGTATCGTCGAATGGTTTGGATCATAATCCATCGTTAAACGCGAATACGGGTAGGATAGAAAGAATATTCGCACGTGTGTCGGCGGGCACAGGTGTGATGTTCCCGGGCGCGATTAAAAGTCCTACGATAATGGACTTCGTTTGATTGCTAAAAACGAACGAATGGACCGGTCGTGATACGGTCATCGGATGACTGTAGAGTGAGACGGTCTATGTGCTACTGAGGAGGATGGTCTATGGCTATTTGTAAGGATGTTCAATCCGTTGATTGACCCACCTTATATCTATAGTCACCTGAGTCCATGGTGAGGTGTATGCAACCCCGCGGGACCGCGAATTAGAGTAGAGTCACCGTTATTCTAACACTCACGTGAGTGTTCGGGCGCGATTAAAGGTCCTACCGTGGATCTCGTTTTATTGTTCGAAATGCGAAGGGCACGGACGGTCGTGCTGAAAGGCGGGATGTGGGCATCCGAGGCTGACGGCCTCAACGTTATCCCTAGTAGGATACCGTTGCGGACTGGATGTCCCTGTTCGCTCATGTTACCTCGCGAACGCCGGGAACGCGGATTTTAGAATAGAGTTGCCCTTATACTAACACCACGTGAGTGTTCGGGCGCGAATTAAGTGTCCTACCGTGGACTTAGTTTTATTTGCTTGATATATAAATAAGATTACGCCGGTAATGCGTATTTGAAAGTAGAGTCATTCGGATACTCACGTGAGTGTCCGAGCGCGATTAAAAGTCCTACCGGGGACTTCGTTTTATTTGTTCGGCGATTATTTGTTCACGTCGGTCTCGCGAATCTTAAAGAGTAGAGTCCCCGTTAGCTCGTGGGTCCCCAGATGCAGCTACCTCCAAGCGGTGGGACCTGGGTCGGTAGTACTTGCGAAATATCGAAATCTATGTCTTAATTATATTTAAAATCTGTAACTAAATTATATGTATCATGTAACTAAAACCTATAACTTAATTATATATAAAATTATAAGATGCAAGTACTACCGGGCGAATGGCTGCATATTTCAATGTTTCTTCAATAACACAAAAGTATGTTATTTTAGAATCAAACTCTCGGAGGACTGACAATTTACCACCAGGAATGGACTTAGATAATTTCGCACTTTGCGGGGACTTTGACAATCTATCTCCACGACTGGACTTAGAAATTTTCGCACTCTCGGAGGACTTTGACAATCTACTACCAGGAATGGACTTAGAAATTTTTACAGCTTCTGGGGACTTTGACAATCTACCACCACGAGAGGACTTAGAAATTTTCGCACTCTCGGAGGACTTTGACAATCTATCTCCAAGACTGCACTTAGAAATTTTCGCACCTTGCGGGGACTTTGACAATCTATCTCCAAGACTGGACTTAGAAATTTTCGCACTTTCGGAGGACTTTGACAATCTACCACCAGGAATGGACTTAGAAATTTTCGCACCTTGCGGGGACTTTGACAATCTATCTCCAAGACTGGACTCAGAAATTTTCGCACTTTCGGAGGACTTTGACAATCTACCACCAGGAATGGACTTAGAAATTTTTGCACCTTCTGGGGACTTTGACAATCTACCACCACGAGAGGACTTAGAAATTTCGCAGGATGCCACTGGAGCGAGTATTGACGACGATTTTACGCAAGTACAATGTGGTATCACTCATATTTTCGTAATTCTATACTATTTCTTTTGTTTCAGATTTCGCTCTGCTCTTTGGAAGGACCTTGACAATCTATCTCCACGACTGGACTTAGAAATTTTCGCAATTTCGGAGGACTTTGACAATCTACCACCAGGAATGGACTTAGATATTTTCGCACTTTGCGGGGACTTTGACAATCTATCTCCACGACTGGACTTAGAAATTTTCGCACTCTCGAAGGACTTTGACAATCTACCATCAGGAATGGACTTAGAAATTTTTGTACCTTCCGGGGACTTTGACAATCTACCACCACGAGAGGACTTAGAAATTTTCGCACTCTCGGAGGACTTTGACAATCTACTACCAGGAATGGACTTAGAAATTTTTACAGCTTCTGGGGACTTTGACAATCTACCACCACGAGAGGACTTAGAAATTTTCGCACCTTGCGGGGACTTTGACAATCTATCTCCAAGACTGGACTTAGAAATTTTCGCACTTTCGGAGGACTTTGACAATCTACTACCAGGAATGGACTTAGAAATTTTTGCACCTTCTGGGGACTTTGACAATCTACCACCACGAGAGGAATTAGAAATTTCGCAGGATGCCACTGGAGCGAGTATTGACGACGATTTTACGCAAGTGCAATGTGGTATCACTCATATTTTCGTAATTCTATACTACTTTTGTTTCAGATTTCGCTCTGCTCTTTGGAAGGACCTTGACAATCTATCTCCACGACTGGACTTAGAAATTTTCGCAATTTCGGAGGACTTTGACAATTTACCACCAGGAATGGACTTAGAAATTTTTGTACCTTCCGGGGACTTTGACAATCTACCACCACGAGAGGACTTAGAAATTTTCGCACTCTCGGAGGACTTTGACAATCTACCACCAGGTATGGACTTAGAAATTTTTGTACCTTCCGGGGACTTTGACAATCTACCACCACGAGAGGACTTAGAAATTTTCGCACTCTCGGAGGACTTTGACAATCTACCACCAGGTATGGACTTAGAAATTTTTGTACCTTCCGGGGACTTTGACAATCTACCACCACGAGAGGACTTAGAAATTTTCGCACTCTCGGAGGACTTTGACAATCTACCACCAGGAATGGACTTAGAAATAATTGCACCTTCCGGGGACTTTGACAATCTACCACCACGAGAGGACTTAGAAATTTCGCAGGATGCCACTGGAGCGAGTATTGACGACGATTTTACGCAAGTGCAATGTGGTATCACTCATATTTTCGTAATTCTATACTACTTCTTTTGTTTCAGATTTCGCTCTGCTCTTTGGAAGGACCTTGACAATCTATCTCCACGACTGGACTTAGAAATTTTCGCACTCTCGAAGGACTTTGACAATTTATCACCAGGAATGGACTTAGAAATTTTTGTACCTTCCGGGGACTTTGACAATCTACCACCACGAGAGGACTTAGAAATTTTCGCACTCTCGGAGGACTTTGACAATCTACTACCAGGAATGGACTTAGAAATTTTTGCAGCTTCTGGGGACTTTGACAAACTATCTCCACGACTGGACTTAGAAATTTCGCAGTATGCCACTGGAGCGAGTATTGACGACGATTTTACGCAAGTACAATGTGGTATCACTCATATTTTCGTAATTCTATACTATTTCTTTTGTTTCAGATTTCGCTCTGCTCTTTGGAAGGACCTTGACAATCTATCTCCACGACTGGACTTAGAAATTTTCGCACTCTCGAAGGACTTTGACAATTTACCACCAGGAATGGACTTAGAAATTTTTGTACCTTCCGGGGACTTTGACAATCTACCACCACGAGAGGACTTAGAAATTTTCGCACTCTCGGAGGACTTTGACAATCTACTACCAGGAATGGACTTAGAAATTTTCGCACCTTGCGGGGACTTTGACAAACTGTCTCCACGACTGAACTTGGAAATTTTCGCTCTCTCGGAGGACTTTGTTAACCTGTCTTCACGACTGGACTTAGAATTGTATTATTTTGTATTTTTTTACTAGTTTATATTTTATTACTAGTTTGTATTTTATTAGTAGTTTGTATTTTATTAGTGGTTTGTATTTTATTAGTGGTTTGTGTTTTATTAGTAGTTTGTATTTTATTAGTAGTTTGTATTTTATTACTAGTTTGTATTTTTTTTTCAGAACCTCATTGCAATTGCGCACAACTTCAGAAACTCTGTCTTCCATCCTACATTGTTACGCGTACATATATTACTCATTTTTATTGTCAAAGTCGAGTTGTAAATTGAGAAGCAAGTTCTTTCTTTCGCTCGGTGGGATCGGATATTTTTCATTTTGATTTTTTCTTATAAATTTAAATTGGAAATTCAAATTATCCTAAATTAATTGTTCCGATTTAAAGTTCAAATTTCTTTCGGGTGGGTTGCCATCTCGGCATCTTCTACAGCGTTTTTTATCTTTTTCTTTGTTTTTACATTTTCTCTTTTTTCTTATTCTCATTTCTGTATAATAATTGAAGGAATTATTCGAGATTGTTTAGTTGAATTGAAGGAATTATTCGGCTACTTTTTCAGTATCTTGCAAAGAAACTCTTTCCTCTTTTCTTTTTCTTCTTTCTTTCTTTCTGCTCTTTTTCTTATTTTCTTCTTCTTTTAATCTTTTTCTGTTTCAGATTAGATCATCGAGAAATGGATCGTCGTTGGATTTCTACACAAAAGTTACTGAAACTTCGCTGCATATAATTGATATTCTTCTGTACGCGAATGATAGGGAAAACACTCACGCGCGTGTCGGTCGTCACGTACGTGAGTGTTCGCGGACGCGAGACTAAGTCCTGCTGAGGACTACGTTTTTGAAATCGAAATATAGACACGACCGGTCGTGTCTCGAGATGTCTAAAGTTGACGGTGTGGACGGTTTAATTTTCTGATAAGCCTGAAACTCCCGAAACGGAAAGGCATCTCGAACGCAAATCTTAGAATAGAGTCCCCGTTAGCTCGTGGGTCCCCAAATGCAGCAACCTCCTCGCGGTGGGACCTGGGTCGGTAGTACTTGCGATATATTGAAATCTATGTCTTAATTATATTTATAATTTAACTAAATTATACATATAATTATAAAACGCAAGTATTACCGAGCGAATGGCTGCATATTTCAATGTTTTTTCAATAACAGAAAAGTATATTATTTTAGAATTAAATTGTAAGATGGGGATAATTTTCTTCGTGAATCGACAACAATGTCGGGTCTTTGAGCGACCTTTATAGTTCTTGCTTCAGTTTCGCTTTGCAGTTCTGCGATGGCTCCAAAACACTCGTCCCCCTCGTAGTAGGTCGAATAATGTCGTGAAGTTGATTGAAATTATTGTTGAATCGTTGAATCGATGAATCGTTGAATCGTTGAATCGTTGACTTAGTTTCTCTGTTCGAACGAAATGCACGATTCGTCCAAAATGTACGATTCGTGCGAAAAGTCCGGTTCGTTCAGGACTTATGTAGAAGCACTTTTTTCCTATATATTTTTATGAATCCCTGTCACGTTGTAAAAAAATTTAAACGCGTGACTGGTCCATCATCTCCACCTGTAAAAGTTATTACTGACGAGCAAAATGACAACGTGGTAAAAAAGATATGATAAGACTAGGAGCCATTATCAGAGGAACATATTATGATCCTCTGAAAAAATGACTCGTCGTCGATAGTTGCCCTCTTGAGCCACAATATTGTGGGGGCCTCTTCGGCATATAGCCTCTTCTTTGCTTCGTGCCTTAACAATTGCTACAGAGCATTCCCTAACGAGAACTACAAAGAAAAAAAAAATTAAAAATAAAAGCTTATTATACATTTTATGAACTATCTTAGTCTGTGAACGATCAATGGATCGGAAGAATCCATCAATCGTATACAGACACATTTACTCGAATGCCCAAGCAAATATCTAATCTAATCGATGAACCTACTATTAACACTTCGCATTTAAAAAATTAAAAGTATCGAAAAAAACTACAAAATCTATGATACATCTCATGGTCTTATCCTTTTACAGAATCACGTTTACTTTGTATTTTTACTATTTTTACTTTACTACATCTACATGGATAAAAAATTATATATTCTTTATAAAAAACGAATCACAAAAGAGAGTGCGAAGTGTTAATATACTTAATACTAAGTATCCAACACGTTCAAAAATATTTGCTAATTCGAAGGAAAGAAATTTTTAAACAAATGCAAAAACTTTTAAACTGTTGGATACTGATAGGTATATCTTGCAATACAAAGCATCAACAAAATATGAGGGGAAAAAAAAACACAAACGTGCTGTAATAATTGTAAAATTTGCTGAAACTTTGCCTAATATGCGGATACGGAACATTCCACTCCTAAGTGGAAATTAGAACGCATTGTATCCGGTCCTACCTACTTAAAATTAAATACACAGTCACACAGAAAAAAGTATGCTACCTGCCTGCCTATAACCTATATTTAAAAAATAGCAAGACATTCATTCCAACACACACACTCCACGATTCTCTCACATACCACCAGGGTGCAAAGGCCTAAACTAGAGAGTATGCCCCGGGGCACCTCCGACACCCTAGCTCAAACGCGTATGATTCATAAATTAGGGAGTACGTACCAATTGCTGTAATCGACTGTCATGGCTAATGATTATTGCGTAAATGATTAAAGCAAAAAATACTAGTACATACCAGTATACCAACATACTAGTAATATACAAGTATTTCTATATTTCCACAAAATGTGGTAACTCTACTATGCAAAACGATTTTAATAATAATATATTAGATATGTAAGATATATAATTGTTTAAAAATAATCGCGAAACGATGTACTATTTCACTACCTAACACGAGCACACAAGCGAAAAGTACATCGTGCGCAATCACTAACGCAATGACAGCCGCCAATAAGGGGAACTTAAACTAAACCCGCACTAACTGTTTCTTACCCATACGTGTAACACCTGGGCACACGCATAGATGAGAACACAGAAAGCACGGGGGGGAGAAACGGGAATTAGTTTGTTAAAAGCTGA
Source organism: Vespula vulgaris (assembly GCF_905475345.1). NCBI lineage: Eukaryota > Metazoa > Arthropoda > Insecta > Hymenoptera > Vespidae > Vespula > Vespula vulgaris. The sequence continues at coordinate 1,232,757 of NC_066603.1, read as the reverse complement.
AAATCCTGATCTAAAAATTGATTAACTTATTCTAGATCCTACGGGTTATGACTCTACAAGTCTCTTTCTTTCTTTGGCAATTACTCTACTCGACTTTTTTCTTTTAAAAACAATGACTCTACTGAGACTTTTCTTTTATCAAAAAAATTAAATGAATATTTATTTAATTTTGTATGAAAGAATAATCAAACAACCTCGGACGATTCCTTTTAACAAGTGGCTGTTCTAATTAAAACGTTAAATCATGATCTACCACTCGTTTTCCAGAATCTATCCGTCGCGCTTGTCTTCTTGTTCACTTTCCTTGTTCATCTACATCGATACATCGAGGTAAATAGCTATTAAATAGACTAAAAACAAAGCAATATATACAACATAGATCACATTACATGCTTTTTCGACGAAATCGGATAAACTAATATCAGATTTCATTATTAATATCGCGGGCAAAGACAAATAAAAAAGGGCTTATAATTGCGCTATTAATTATTCCAATCTATGAAACAAGAAGACCCTATCCTAATCTAATAAACAATGAAAATACATAGGCGATTAAAAATATACCACTCGTGAGTAAATCCAAAAAAAGAATTACTCACGGTCATGCTCGTCAATAATTTATTTAAAACATTACAACCAGTAACTCGTGTCGATTCGGACCTTTCGTCCTCGACATGATTGAGCACTGGAGGGACTTAAAATTTGTTCACTTACTACCTAAGAAGTTCTACGGTGGCTCCAAAACACTCGTCCGCGATGTAGGTCGACATTGAGGTTGGATGATATGTAGCTGGTTGAAAATGAGGTAGGTAGACACCGAAGTTGGTTGAGATCCTCTTCAATGATGCACTGACTCTAATTCGCGATAATTATTTATTAACGAACGGTCACTGAATTTACTTCACGAAACTCTATTATTGTTTATAAGTACAGTCCACATGACTGTTAAAATCACTTAGAACGAGCAAACACTGACTCTATAAGACCGCATTGCACGCAGTCGACAAAAAAACACTTAGAATTAATTTAAATCACGAAACCCGGTATAATTTAAACGAGCAAGCACTGCTTCTATTTCGCGATTCTTTGGTTTTTATTTTAGCGATACAACACTAGATTTATCCATTGCTTCGCGCATGGTTGCAATGATATTCTAAAAATAACAAAAACAGAATTATTAGTATCATTGTTATAATCAAAAATCAGTCAAATTATTGAAGAAATGTTTAATAAAAAGATTTTACTTACTTAAAATCTTTATTGATGCTTGCACGATGGGCATCCTGCCCCAGGATGACGAAGAGGATGATTCTTTTTTTATTTGAACTGAAAAAGAAACAAAAACCGAATTTATTAGCACCACTGTCATATTAAAAACTTATTAAATTTATTCAGGAAATATGTAAAGTAACATTTACTTACCGGAATGTTTGCTAGTTCTTTGCACGATGAGCATCCTGCCCCCTTATGATGAAGAAAATGATTCTTCTTTTATTTGATCTAATAAAGAAATTAAGATTATTAATATCATTATGTTAAAAAATTTAGAAATTTATAGAGGAAACATTAAATGTTCTGCTGGAGAATAATAAAGAATGATGCAAGTATAACTCTAATTTATAAATTTCTATTTAGTCTAATTATATTTAATTAGCTTATTTAGCTATAAAAAGCAAATTATAATAGTACTAGCAAAACACTGATTCTAAGACCGTTCTGCACAAGGTCACAAATAATTTCTAAAATCTGTAAAGTGGAAACATACAAAGTGATAGATTTTTCTTTTGGTAAAACGATTCTCATCCTACACGTATCCTACGTCACCTTGATAATCATTATTTATCGATTTAATAATCGAAAATATAAAATTGTTATAAATGCGATGTCCCAGTATAGAAATCATCGAAATGCATTGCTAATATTACACGATTACATAATTAGAGTAGAAATAGAGGGAAATAATGCAAAAAATACGAAAAAAAGAATAGACGCGATATGTAGTCATCACTTTTATTTTCACTAATATTTCTTTTTCAGTACCATTCTCACAATTGACGAATAATGCACCACAGAAAATACACTTTCAGGAATCGAGTGATATACTGAAAGATAATATGTATCTTACAAAATAAATATTAATTAGCCGTAATTAAGAGAAGAACGATGCAAATCTGTTACAAGTTAATAATAATACATCCTGCACGTACATTACGCCACCTTGATTAATGTCGTCTGAAATAAAAGCAATTTCTCGATCTAATAATCGAAAATATTAAATTTTTATTAATGCGATATTCGACTATAGAAATAATGCTAAAGAATACGAAAACAAGGAAAGACGTAATATGCAGTCACCACTTTTATCACTAATTTATTTCTTCCAATTCATTTCTTTTTCAGTATCGTTTCAGTACCGTTTCCGTTTCTCAAATCTACATTACTACTATATAAGAGCATTTTGAGTAACAACAATGTCAAATGAAAATATGACTAAGAGTCATTTTCAAAGAGTTCTGTGAAAATAACTCACTAACCTTCGAAAATAACTCAATAATTTAATAGTTGCCCTTTTGAGCCATAATTTGTGGGTGCCTCGCCTTTTCGGCACATAGCCTTTTCTTTGCTTTGTGCTATGGAATTATGGAACACATTCGATAACTATCATCATTATCAAAGAACTAAAACCGTTCCTGAATCTAAAGCATGGAAGAAAATCGACAAATTTAACATAACTCTAAAACCATCCTAAAACAAAATATAGAATAAGTAATCCAATTGATTAACTTATTCTATGTTCTACGGGTTATGATTCTACAATTCTCTTTGTCTTTTTTCAATGACTCTACTCTATTTTATTTTTTCAAAAGCAATGAGTTTACTTTACTTTATTCTTTCAAAAACAATGACTCTATGAAGACTTTTCTTTTATGAAGAAAATAGATTGAATATTTCATTTAAATATGTGTCACTCTCAAGTAAATCCAGAAGAGGAGTTACTCAGGGTCATGCTCGTCAATAATTTATTTAATAAATTACAACCAGTAATCCATACCGATATGGCCCTTTCGTCTTAAGTATAATGGTCATTGCAGAGACTTAAAATTTTTCACTCACTATTTAAGAAGTTCTGCAATGGCTCTAAAAAACTCGTTTGCAATGTAATTTCAAATTGAAGGAGGATGATCCATAGGAAGTTGAAAATGAAATAAGTATATATTAAAATAAAATGATGTGATTCAATCTCGTTGTAAAATGGTAAGGCAGGAGATCATAATGGTTATTTGTAAAAAGATTATGAACAAATTTTTATGGGATTTATTGCAATAGCATAACTATGAAATTATTACAAGGTCAAATTAACTAGATATTATTTTAGATTAATATATACGAGTTTGTGTAACTTGTAGGTACATGAAAAAAATAATACTTCTTTCAATTTTTATTTACATATATCGAATAATTCTCTCTCTCTTTGCAAATAATGCGATTTTCATTAGGCGTTTTTTTTTTCTTTTTTTTTTTTAATTAAAAAGGGTATCGTCTTCCAACTTTTAAATTGTGTTAATGAAAAACAAAACAAAACAAAAAAAAGGAAGAATGGAAAAGGGTAAAAAAAGAAGAAATGTAAGTGTAAACTATCTTTTATTTCGAATTTTACAGTTTAAGTCATAGTAATGTTTAAGTAATAATAATTAGAATTATAGAGACATGATAACGGGACATAGCAAGAAAAATGACATAACAAAGAGACAATAACAAAAATGCCGCAACATTTTTTTTTTGTATTCTGAAGGCTTATATATAATTATATACATATATATATATATATAAATATATATATAAATATATATATATGTATATACATATATATATACATATATATATATATACATATATATATATATATCATATACATATATACATAAGAGCAAGGCATATCTTTTTCCCGATGTATGTTAGAAAAAAATTTATTACATATGTCTATATATAATAACATTTTTGTTAATTTCAATGAAGAAAAAAGATATGGCTTCTTACAGTTGCTTGAATCATTTTGTATGTGTTTGTTAATGAAGTAATTAATTTGTTTAACTGTATCTTGATTTTTTTTTTATTATTCTTAATAATTTTATCTTCGGGTACTGCTACATCTAAGATACATTGTATATTCTTTTTTATCTGCCAGGATCGCCACCTGTTTTTCCAAGATTCTAAGGCAGTTTCTTTCTATTTCCTTAATTTACTTATTTATTTATAATATATATTATTTATTTATATATATATATATATATATATATATATATATGTAAGCGATTGATAGTATTTATAGATCGGATCTATTAACCTATATTAGTTATAATAGCTTTTCTAGCATAACATCACGAAGGACACATATATATGGAAGCGGCAAAGTACAAGAAAAACGTTTGTTTTTTTTAATCGTTGCTTTTTTTTATCAACTTCGATTCAGGTACTCCTCTAAATGAAGCTTTATTTTTGGAAATAAATTTATTAGGGATAGCGCGAACGCAGTCCCCAACTATCAAAAATTTTACGCCCGAGATATCCACATTAGGGATATTCGCAAGGGTCAGCTCAACCTAAGTGCAATGGAAGAGCCTCACCCTGGAGGAACCGCCTTTATGATCACGGTAACCTCTGCGCCAGGTAAGTATGCCTTTTGTCGTCCCTACAACGTAGATAAAATTGTACCAATGCCGTACCGCAAGCGCGAAACGTCATGTCCCTATGCGTACACTAGCGACAGTTTCCAGTACTAACGGTGCATATATAAATTATTTAATTATACAATAGAAAACTTAGAAAATTAATACAAAAGTAGCCGATAATGTTTTTCTTTATCATATATATAAGATGATATATGTGATGATTAACATGTGAAAAATTTATATTATATTATATACATTAAATACATTATATAATTAATATAAATATATATTATTAATATAAATATATATTATATAAATATATATTATATACAATAATTATTATATTAAATAAATAATTACACTATATACATTAAATTATATTATATACATAAAAGGCGAAATGTAATTAGCAATATGAAATGTAGGTATATACCGCTCGCCTATTCGCACGACCCCTCCTTAACATTTCGATCGGATCGCGCACTTTGTGCGAATCGTCCCTCTTAGACGAACCGTGCGTTTCGTTCGAACAGAGAAACTAAGTCCTGAACGAACCGGACTTTTCGCACGAATCGTACATTTTGGACGAATCGTGCGTTTCGTTCGAACAGAGAAACTAAGTCAACGATTCAACGATTCAACGATTCATCGATTCAACGATTCAACAATAATTTCAATCAACTTCACGACATTATTCGACCTACTACGAGGGGGACGAGTGTTTTGGAGCCATCGCAGAACTGCAAAGCGAAACTGAAGCAAGAACTATAAAGGTCGCTCAAAGACCCGACATTGTTGTCGATTCACGAAGAAAATTATCCCCATCTTACAATTTAATTCTAAAATAACATACTTTTCTGTTATTGAAAAAACATTGAAATATGCAGCCATTCGCTCGGTAATACTTGCGTTTTATAATTATATGTATAATTTAGTTAAATTATAAATATAATTAAGACATAGATTTCAATATATCGCAAGTACTACCGACCCAGGTCCCACCGCGAGGAGGTTGCTGCATTTGGGGACCCACGAGCTAACGGGGACTCTATTCTAAGATTTGCGTTCGAGATGCCTTTCCGTTTCGGGAGTTTCAGGCTTATCAGAAAATTAAACCGTCCACACCGTCAACTTTAGACATCTCGAGACACGACCGGTCGTGTCTATATTTCGATTTCAAAAACGTAGTCCTCAGCAGGACTTAGTCTCGCGTCCGCGAACACTCACGTACGTGACGACCGACACGCGCGTGAGTGTTTTCCCTATCATTCGCGTACAGAAGAATATCAATTATATGCAGCGAAGTTTCAGTAACTTTTGTGTAGAAATCCAACGACGATCCATTTCTCGATGATCTAATCTGAAACAGAAAAAGATTAAAAGAAGAAGAAAATAAGAAAAAGAGCAGAAAGAAAGAAAGAAGAAAAAGAAAAGAGGAAAGAGTTTCTTTGCAAAATACTGAGAAAGTAGCCGAATAATTCCTTCAATTCAACTAAACAATCTCGAATAATTCCTTCAATTATTATACAGAAATGAGAATAAGAAAAAAGAGAAAATGTAAAAACAAAGAAAAAGATAAAAAACGCTGTAGAAGATGCCGAGATGGCAACCCACCCGAAAGAAATTTGAACTTTAAATCGGAACAATTAATTTAGGATAATTTGAATTTCCAATTTAAATTTATAAGAAAAAATCAAAATGAAAAATATCCGATCCCACCGAGCGAAAGAAAGAACTTGCTTCGCAATTTACAACTCGACTTTGACAATAAAAATGAGTAATATATGTACGCGTAACAATGTAGGATGGAAGACAGAGTTTCTGAAGTTGTGCGCAATTGCAATGAGGTTCTGAAAAAAAAATACAAACTAGTAATAAAATACAAACTACTAATAAAATACAAACTACTAATAAAACACAAACCACTAATAAAATACAAACCACTAATAAAATACAAACTACTAATAAAATACAAACTAGTAATAAAATATAAACTAGTAAAAAAATACAAAATAATACAATTCTAAGTCCAGTCGTGAAGACAGGTTAACAAAGTCCTCCGAGAGAGCGAAAATTTCCAAGTTCAGTCGTGGAGACAGTTTGTCAAAGTCCCCGCAAGGTGCGAAAATTTCTAAGTCCATTCCTGGTAGTAGATTGTCAAAGTCCTCCGAGAGTGCGAAAATTTCTAAGTCCTCTCGTGGTGGTAGATTGTCAAAGTCCCCGGAAGGTACAAAAATTTCTAAGTCCATTCCTGGTGGTAAATTGTCAAAGTCCTTCGAGAGTGCGAAAATTTCTAAGTCCAGTCGTGGAGATAGATTGTCAAGGTCCTTCCAAAGAGCAGAGCGAAATCTGAAACAAAAGAAATAGTATAGAATTACGAAAATATGAGTGATACCACATTGTACTTGCGTAAAATCGTCGTCAATACTCGCTCCAGTGGCATACTGCGAAATTTCTAAGTCCAGTCGTGGAGATAGTTTGTCAAAGTCCCCAGAAGCTGCAAAAATTTCTAAGTCCATTCCTGGTAGTAGATTGTCAAAGTCCTCCGAGAGTGCGAAAATTTCTAAGTCCTCTCGTGGTGGTAGATTGTCAAAGTCCCCGGAAGGTACAAAAATTTCTAAGTCCATTCCTGGTGATAAATTGTCAAAGTCCTTCGAGAGTGCGAAAATTTCTAAGTCCAGTCGTGGAGATAGATTGTCAAGGTCCTTCCAAAGAGCAGAGCGAAATCTGAAACAAAAGAAGTAGTATAGAATTACGAAAATATGAGTGATACCACATTGCACTTGCGTAAAATCGTCGTCAATACTCGCTCCAGTGGCATCCTGCGAAATTTCTAAGTCCATTCCTGGTGGTAGATTGTCAAAGTCCTCCGAGAGTGCGAAAATTTCTAAGTCCTCTCGTGGTGGTAGATTGTCAAAGTCCCCGGAAGGTACAAAAATTTCTAAGTCCATACCTGGTGGTAGATTGTCAAAGTCCTCCGAGAGTGCGAAAATTTCTAAGTCCTCTCGTGGTGGTAGATTGTCAAAGTCCCCGGAAGGTACAAAAATTTCTAAGTCCATTCCTGGTGGTAAATTGTCAAAGTCCTCCGAAATTGCGAAAATTTCTAAGTCCAGTCGTGGAGATAGATTGTCAAGGTCCTTCCAAAGAGCAGAGCGAAATCTGAAACAAAAGAAGTAGTATAGAATTACGAAAATATGAGTGATACCACATTGCACTTGCGTAAAATCGTCGTCAATACTCGCTCCAGTGGCATCCTGCGAAATTTCTAAGTCCTCTCGTGGTGGTAGATTGTCAAAGTCCCCAGAAGCTGCAAAAATTTCTAAGTCCATTCCTGGTAGAAGATTGTCAAAGTCCTCCGAGAGTGCGAAAATTTCTAAGTCCAGCCTTGGAGATAGATTGTCAAAGTCCTCCGAGATTGCGAAAATTTCTAAGTCCTCTCGTGGTGGTAGATTGTCAAAGTCCCCAGAAGGTACAAAAATTTCTAAGTCCATACCTGGTGGTAGATTGTCAAAGTCCTCCGAGAGTGCGAAAATTTCTAAGTCCTCTCGTGGTGGTAGATTGTCAAAGTCCCCGGAAGGTACAAAAATTTCTAAGTCCATACCTGGTGGTAGATTGTCAAAGTCCTCCGAGAGTGCGAAAATTTCTAAGTCCAGTCGTGGAGATAGTTTGTCAAAGTCCCCAGAAGCTGCAAAAATTTCTAAGTCCATTCCTGGTAGTAGATTGTCAAAGTCCCCGGAAGGTGCAATTATTTCTAAGTCCATTCCTGGTGGTAGATTGTCAAAGTCCTCCGAAATTGCGAAAATTTCTAAGTCCAGTCGTGGAGATAGATTGTCAAGGTCCTTCCAAAGAGCAGAGCGAAATCTGAAACAAAAGAAATAGTATAGAATTACGAAAATATGAGTGATACCACATTGTACTTGCGTAAAATCGTCGTCAATACTCGCTCCAGTGGCATCCTGCGAAATTTCTAAGTCCTCTCGTGGTGGTAGATTGTCAAAGTCCCCGGAAGGTACAAAAATTTCTAAGTCCATACCTGGTGGTAGATTGTCAAAGTCCTCCGAGAGTGCGAAAATTTCTAAGTCCTCTCGTGGTGGTAGATTGTCAAAGTCCCCGGAAGGTACAAAAATTTCTAAGTCCATTCCTGATGGTAAATTGTCAAAGTCCTCCGAAATTGCGAAAATTTCTAAGTCCAGTCGTGGAGATAGATTGTCAAGGTCCTTCCAAAGAGCAGAGCGAAATCTGAAACAAAAGAAATAGTATGGAATTACGAAAATATGAGTGATACCACATTGTACTTGCGTAAAATCGTCGTCAATACTCGCTCCAGTGGCATCCTGCGAAATTTCTAACTACTCTCGTGGTGGTAGATTGTCAAAGTCCCCAGAAGGTGCAAAAATTTCTAAGTCCATTCCTGGTGGTAAATTGTCAAAGTCCTTCGAGAGTGCGAAAATTTCTAAGTCCAGTCTTGGAGATAGATTGTCAAAGTCCCCGCAAGGTGCGAAAATTTCTAAGTCCATTCCTGGTGGTAGATTGTCAAAGTCCTCCGAAATTGCGAAAATTTCTAAGTCCAGTCGTGGAGATAGATTGTCAAGGTCCTTCCAAAGAGCAGAGCGAAATCTGAAACAAAAGAAATAGTATAGAATTACGAAAATATGAGTGATACCACATTGTACTTGCGTAAAATCGTCGTCAATACTCGCTCCAGTGGCATCCTGCGAAATTTCTAAGTCCATTCCTGGTAGTAGATTGTCAAAGTCCTCCGAAAGTGCGAAAATTTCTAAGTCCAGTCTTGGAGATAGATTGTCAAAGTCCCCGCAAGGTGCGAAAATTTCTAAGTCCAGTCTTGGAGATAGATTGTCAAAGTCCTCCGAGAGTGCGAAAATTTCTAAGTCCTCTCGTGGTGGTAGATTGTCAAAGTCCCCAGAAGCTGCAAAAATTTCTAAGTCCATTCCTGGTAGTAGATTGTCAAAGTCCTCCGAGAGTGCGAAAATTTCTAAGTCTAGTCTTGGAGATAGATTGTCAAAGTCCTCCGAGAGTGCGAAAATTTCTAAGTCCTCTCGTGGTGGTAGATTGTCAAAGTCCCCAGAAGCTGTAAAAATTTCTAAGTCCATTCCTGGTAGTAGATTGTCAAAGTCCTCCGAGAGTGCGAAAATTTCTAAGTCCTCTCGTGGTGGTAGATTGTCAAAGTCCCCGGAAGGTACAAAAATTTCTAAGTCCATTCCTGATGGTAGATTGTCAAAGTCCTTCGAGAGTGCGAAAATTTCTAAGTCCAGTCGTGGAGATAGATTGTCAAAGTCCTCCGAAATTGCGAAAATTTCTAAGTCCAGTCGTGGAGATAGATTGTCAAGGTCCTTCCAAAGAGCAGAGCGAAATCTGAAACAAAAGAAATAGTATAGAATTACGAAAATATGAGTGATACCACATTGTACTTGCGTAAAATCGTCGTCAATACTCGCTCCAGTGGCATCCTGCGAAATTTCTAAGTCCATTCCTGGTAGTAGATTGTCAAAGTCCTCCGAAAGTGCGAAAATTTCTAAGTCCAGTCTTGGAGATAGATTGTCAAAGTCCCCGCAAGGTGCGAAAATTTCTAAGTCCAGTCTTGGAGATAGATTGTCAAAGTCCTCCGAGAGTGCGAAAATTTCTAAGTCCTCTCGTGGTGGTAGATTGTCAAAGTCCCCGGAAGGTGCAAAAATTTCTAAGTCCATTCCTGGTAGTAGATTGTCAAAGTCCTCCGAGAGTGCGAAAATTTCTAAGTCCAGTCGTGGAGATAGTTTGTCAAAGTCCCCAGAAGCTGCAAAAATTTCTAAGTCCATTCCTGGTAGTAGATTGTCAAAGTCCCCGGAAGGTGCAATTATTTCTAAGTCCATTCCTGGTGGTAGATTGTCAAAGTCCTCCGAAATTGCGAAAATTTCTAAGTCCAGTCGTGGAGATAGATTGTCAAGGTCCTTCCAAAGAGCAGAGCGAAATCTGAAACAAAAGAAATAGTATAGAATTACGAAAATATGAGTGATACCACATTGTACTTGCGTAAAATCGTCGTCAATACTCGCTCCAGTGGCATCCTGCGAAATTTCTAAGTCCTCTCGTGGTGGTAGATTGTCAAAGTCCCCGGAAGGTACAAAAATTTCTAAGTCCATACCTGGTGGTAGATTGTCAAAGTCCTCCGAGAGTGCGAAAATTTCTAAGTCCTCTCGTGGTGGTAGATTGTCAAAGTCCCCGGAAGGTACAAAAATTTCTAAGTCCATTCCTGATGGTAAATTGTCAAAGTCCTCCGAAATTGCGAAAATTTCTAAGTCCAGTCGTGGAGATAGATTGTCAAGGTCCTTCCAAAGAGCAGAGCGAAATCTGAAACAAAAGAAATAGTATGGAATTACGAAAATATGAGTGATACCACATTGTACTTGCGTAAAATCGTCGTCAATACTCGCTCCAGTGGCATCCTGCGAAATTTCTAACTACTCTCGTGGTGGTAGATTGTCAAAGTCCCCAGAAGGTGCAAAAATTTCTAAGTCCATTCCTGGTGGTAAATTGTCAAAGTCCTTCGAGAGTGCGAAAATTTCTAAGTCCAGTCTTGGAGATAGATTGTCAAAGTCCCCGCAAGGTGCGAAAATTTCTAAGTCCATTCCTGGTGGTAGATTGTCAAAGTCCTCCGAAATTGCGAAAATTTCTAAGTCCAGTCGTGGAGATAGATTGTCAAGGTCCTTCCAAAGAGCAGAGCGAAATCTGAAACAAAAGAAATAGTATAGAATTACGAAAATATGAGTGATACCACATTGTACTTGCGTAAAATCGTCGTCAATACTCGCTCCAGTGGCATCCTGCGAAATTTCTAAGTCCATTCCTGGTAGTAGATTGTCAAAGTCCTCCGAAAGTGCGAAAATTTCTAAGTCCAGTCTTGGAGATAGATTGTCAAAGTCCCCGCAAGGTGCGAAAATTTCTAAGTCCAGTCTTGGAGATAGATTGTCAAAGTCCTCCGAGAGTGCGAAAATTTCTAAGTCCTCTCGTGGTGGTAGATTGTCAAAGTCCCCAGAAGCTGCAAAAATTTCTAAGTCCATTCCTGGTAGTAGATTGTCAAAGTCCTCCGAGAGTGCGAAAATTTCTAAGTCTAGTCTTGGAGATAGATTGTCAAAGTCCTCCGAGAGTGCGAAAATTTCTAAGTCCTCTCGTGGTGGTAGATTGTCAAAGTCCCCAGAAGCTGTAAAAATTTCTAAGTCCATTCCTGGTAGTAGATTGTCAAAGTCCTCCGAGAGTGCGAAAATTTCTAAGTCCTCTCGTGGTGGTAGATTGTCAAAGTCCCCGGAAGGTACAAAAATTTCTAAGTCCATTCCTGATGGTAGATTGTCAAAGTCCTTCGAGAGTGCGAAAATTTCTAAGTCCAGTCGTGGAGATAGATTGTCAAAGTCCTCCGAAATTGCGAAAATTTCTAAGTCCAGTCGTGGAGATAGATTGTCAAGGTCCTTCCAAAGAGCAGAGCGAAATCTGAAACAAAAGAAATAGTATAGAATTACGAAAATATGAGTGATACCACATTGTACTTGCGTAAAATCGTCGTCAATACTCGCTCCAGTGGCATCCTGCGAAATTTCTAAGTCCATTCCTGGTAGTAGATTGTCAAAGTCCTCCGAAAGTGCGAAAATTTCTAAGTCCAGTCTTGGAGATAGATTGTCAAAGTCCCCGCAAGGTGCGAAAATTTCTAAGTCCAGTCTTGGAGATAGATTGTCAAAGTCCTCCGAGAGTGCGAAAATTTCTAAGTCCTCTCGTGGTGGTAGATTGTCAAAGTCCCCAGAAGCTGCAAAAATTTCTAAGTCCATTCCTGGTAGTAGATTGTCAAAGTCCTCCGAGAGTGCGAAAATTTCTAAGTCTAGTCTTGGAGATAGATTGTCAAAGTCCTCCGAGAGTGCGAAAATTTCTAAGTCCTCTCGTGGTGGTAGATTGTCAAAGTCCCCAGAAGCTGTAAAAATTTCTAAGTCCATTCCTGGTAGTAGATTGTCAAAGTCCTCCGAGAGTGCGAAAATTTCTAAGTCCTCTCGTGGTGGTAGATTGTCAAAGTCCCCGGAAGGTACAAAAATTTCTAAGTCCATTCCTGATGGTAGATTGTCAAAGTCCTTCGAGAGTGCGAAAATTTCTAAGTCCAGTCGTGGAGATAGATTGTCAAAGTCCCCGCAAAGTGCGAAAATATCTAAGTCCATTCCTGGTGGTAGATTGTCAAAGTCCTCCGAAATTGCGAAAATTTCTAAGTCCAGTCGTGGAGATAGATTGTCAAGGTCCTTCCAAAGAGCAGAGCGAAATCTGAAACAAAAGAAATAGTATAGAATTACGAAAATATGAGTGATACCACATTGTACTTGCGTAAAATCGTCGTCAATACTCGCTCCAGTGGCATCCTGCGAAATTTCTAAGTCCTCTCGTGGTGGTAGATTGTCAAAGTCCCCAGAAGGTGCAAAAATTTCTAAGTCCATTCCTGGTGGTAGATTGTCAAAGTCCTCCGAAAGTGCGAAAATTTCTGAGTCCAGTCGTGGAGATAGATTGTCAAGGTCCTTCCAAAGAGCAGAGCGAAATCTGAAACAAAAGAAATAGTATAGAATTACGAAAATATGAGTGATACCACATTGTACTTGCGTAAAATCGTCGTCAATACTCGCTCCAGTGGCATCCTGCGAAATTTCTAAGTCCATTCCTGGTAGTAGATTGTCAAAGTCCTCCGAAAGTGCGAAAATTTCTAAGTCCAGTCTTGGAGATAGATTGTCAAAGTCCCCGCAAGGTGCGAAAATTTCTAAGTCCAGTCTTGGAGATAGATTGTCAAAGTCCTCCGAGAGTGCGAAAATTTCTAAGTCCTCTCGTGGTGGTAGATTGTCAAAGTCCCCAGAAGCTGCAAAAATTTCTAAGTCCATTCCTGGTAGTAGATTGTCAAAGTCCTCCGAGAGTGCGAAAATTTCTAAGTCTAGTCTTGGAGATAGATTGTCGAAGTCCTCCGAGAGTGCGAAAATTTCTAAGTCCTCTCGTGGTGGTAGATTGTCAAAGTCCCCAGAAGCTGTAAAAATTTCTAAGTCCATTCCTGGTAGTAGATTGTCAAAGTCCTCCGAGAGTGCGAAAATTTCTAAGTCCTCTCGTGGTGGTAGATTGTCAAAGTCCCCGGAAGGTACAAAAATTTCTAAGTCCATTCCTGATGGTAGATTGTCAAAGTCCTTCGAGAGTGCGAAAATTTCTAAGTCCAGTCGTGGAGATAGATTGTCAAGGTCCTTCCAAAGAGCAGAGCGAAATCTGAAACAAAAGTAGTATAGAATTACGAAAATATGAGTGATACCACATTGCACTTGCGTAAAATCGTCGTCAATACTCGCTCCAGTGGCATCCTGCGAAATTTCTAATTCCTCTCGTGGTGGTAGATTGTCAAAGTCCCCAGAAGGTGCAAAAATTTCTAAGTCCATTCCTGGTAGTAGATTGTCAAAGTCCTCCGAAAGTGCGAAAATTTCTAAGTCCAGTCTTGGAGATAGATTGTCAAAGTCCCCGCAAGGTGCGAAAATTTCTAAGTCCTCTCGTGGTGGTAGATTGTCAAAGTCCCCAGAAGCTGTAAAAATTTCTAAGTCCATTCCTGGTAGTAGATTGTCAAAGTCCTCCGAGAGTGCGAAAATTTCTAAGTCCTCTCGTGGTGGTAGATTGTCAAAGTCCCCGGAAGGTACAAAAATTTCTAAGTCCATTCCTGATGGTAGATTGTCAAAGTCCTTCGAGAGTGCGAAAATTTCTAAGTCCAGTCGTGGAGATAGATTGTCAAAGTCCCCGCAAAGTGCGAAAATATCTAAGTCCATTCCTGGTGGTAGATTGTCAAAGTCCTCCGAAATTGCGAAAATTTCTAAGTCCAGTCGTGGAGATAGATTGTCAAGGTCCTTCCAAAGAGCAGAGCGAAATCTGAAACAAAAGAAATAGTATAGAATTACGAAAATATGAGTGATACCACATTGTACTTGCGTAAAATCGTCGTCAATACTCGCTCCAGTGGCATCCTGCGAAATTTCTAAGTCCTCTCGTGGTGGTAGATTGTCAAAGTCCCCAGAAGGTGCAAAAATTTCTAAGTCCATTCCTGGTGGTAGATTGTCAAAGTCCTCCGAAAGTGCGAAAATTTCTGAGTCCAGTCTTGGAGATAGATTGTCAAAGTCCCCGCAAGGTGCGAAAATTTCTAAGTCCATTCCTGGTGGTAGATTGTCAAAGTCCTCCGAAAGTGCGAAAATTTCTAAGTCCAGTCTTGGAGATAGATTGTCAAAGTCCCCGCAAGGTGCGAAAATTTCTAAGTGCAGTCTTGGAGATAGATTGTCAAAGTCCTCCGAGAGTGCGAAAATTTCTAAGTCCTCTCGTGGTGGTAGATTGTCAAAGTCCCCAGAAGCTGTAAAAATTTCTAAGTCCATTCCTGGTAGTAGATTGTCAAAGTCCTCCGAGAGTGCGAAAATTTCTAAGTCCAGTCGTGGAGATAGATTGTCAAAGTCCCCGCAAAGTGCGAAATTATCTAAGTCCATTCCTGGTGGTAAATTGTCAGTCCTCCGAGAGTTTGATTCTAAAATAACATACTTTTGTGTTATTGAAGAAACATTGAAATATGCAGCCATTCGCCCGGTAGTACTTGCATCTTATAATTTTATATATAATTAAGTTATAGGTTTTAGTTACATGATACATATAATTTAGTTACAGATTTTAAATATAATTAAGACATAGATTTCGATATTTCGCAAGTACTACCGACCCAGGTCCCACCGCTTGGAGGTAGCTGCATCTGGGGACCCACGAGCTAACGGGGACTCTACTCTTTAAGATTCGCGAGACCGACGTGAACAAATAATCGCCGAACAAATAAAACGAAGTCCCCGGTAGGACTTTTAATCGCGCTCGGACACTCACGTGAGTATCCGAATGACTCTACTTTCAAATACGCATTACCGGCGTAATCTTATTTATATATCAAGCAAATAAAACTAAGTCCACGGTAGGACACTTAATTCGCGCCCGAACACTCACGTGGTGTTAGTATAAGGGCAACTCTATTCTAAAATCCGCGTTCCCGGCGTTCGCGAGGTAACATGAGCGAACAGGGACATCCAGTCCGCAACGGTATCCTACTAGGGATAACGTTGAGGCCGTCAGCCTCGGATGCCCACATCCCGCCTTTCAGCACGACCGTCCGTGCCCTTCGCATTTCGAACAATAAAACGAGATCCACGGTAGGACCTTTAATCGCGCCCGAACACTCACGTGAGTGTTAGAATAACGGTGACTCTACTCTAATTCGCGGTCCCGCGGGGTTGCATACACCTCACCATGGACTCAGGTGACTATAGATATAAGGTGGGTCAATCAACGGATTGAACATCCTTACAAATAGCCATAGACCATCCTCCTCAGTAGCACATAGACCGTCTCACTCTACAGTCATCCGATGACCGTATCACGACCGGTCCATTCGTTCGTTTTTAGCAATCAAACGAAGTCCATTATCGTAGGACTTTTAATCGCGCCCGGGAACATCACACCTGTGCCCGCCGACACACGTGCGAATATTCTTTCTATCCTACCCGTATTCGCGTTTAACGATGGATTATGATCCAAACCATTCGACGATACATCGGACGGACTTACGCCGATGTATCGAAATCCGTGGAGAAGAGGAAATGAGAAAGAGAAAGAGAAGAAAAAGAAGCCGGAACGTGCGCGCAGGTGAAAACGGTAGAACGCAGAAGGAAAGAGAGAAAAAGAATATCTGTAAGGTGGAATGAAATACGAACATATGAAGAAGATGAAATTGAAAAGAAAAGATGTGCACGTAGAACATCGCTACACTCGGCCAAAATCAGAGTACGAAAATCAAGCTGGGTTTTTCGGTACTGAAAGGAGACCCGCACAGAAGCCCACGCCCAAAGGCCCATCCCAAGGGACCCACCCGAAAGAAACTATAATAATTAATCTCGAATAATTATTTCAATTATTACATAGCTGTGCCTTTCAATGAGTATGTTCTTCGATGTTCAATTTTGAATTCCATAGAAGAAATTTTAGAAAAGCCTTACAGAACGCAGCCATTTGCTCGGCAATACTTGCACACTATAAGATGTTGACGAAACGCAAGTACTTCCGACCCAGGTCCCACCGCGTGGAGGTTGCTGCAGTTGGAGACCCACGGTCTAACGGGGTCTCTACTCTAAAATTCGCGTGACCGGCGTGATCAAATAATCGGCGTTCTATAAAACGAAGTCCCCGGTAGGACTTTTAATCGCGCCCGAACACTCCCGTGAGTGTTAAAATAACGGTGACTCTAATTCCGCGTTCGCGACGTCCATATACTAACCAAGATTTCAGGCAGCTAACTGGAGGAGGGTCAGTCCACGCTTACGGATAGCATACCATACTACTCGGAAGCACATAAACCGACACACGACCAGTCATTTATTCGTCCTAGCAATCAAACGAAGTCCATTACCGTAGGACTTTTATTCGCGCCCGAGAACATCACGTCTGTGCCCGCCGACACACGTGTGAATGTTCTTCCTATCCTACCCGTATCCCGCGCGGATATATCGGAGATTCGCGAAGAAGAGGAAAAGAAGAAGAGAAAGAGAAGAAAAGGAGAAGAAAACCAGACGTGCGCACACGTGAAATGAATGGAGCAGAAAAGAAAGAAAAGAATATCCGTTACATGCAATGGAACACACGCATGTGTGGAAAAGATGAAATTGAGAAGAAAAGATGGACATAGAAGGTAGTTACCGATGAAAACCAGAGTACAAAAATCCAGCTCGATTTTTCGGTACAGAAAGAAGACCCGCACAGAAGCCCACGCCCATGAGCCCACTCTCATGGGTCCCACCCGAGAGAAACTATTATAATTAATCTCGAATAATTATTACATAGCTATGCGTCTTACAATAAATGGAAATGACTGAAATTTAGTTTGAATTTAATGGAAAGGATCTTTTGGAAAAATGTTGAAATATATGCAGCCCATTCGCTCGGTAATACTTGTAACACACCCATAAGATTTTGACGAAACACAAGTACTTCCCGACCCAGGTCCCACCGCGTGGAGGTTGCTGCATGTGGAGACCCACGGACTAACGGGGACTCTATCTTTTACTACTAAACTACTATCAAGAAAGCAAAGCAACGGGGCGACCTCCACTCCCGACGAATTCAAGCCTCCAAACGCTAAAATTGCAGCCCCATGCGTCTCCGCATTTGGGAACCGACTTACGCATAGCTCAACTATCCAACATCGGAAGCTTCGATCACCACTTGAGCACGACCGATCGTGCTTTCGCGACAAACGCCGGAACCCAAAATTGAATCCTACCGCACCCACAGATACTTACGCAAGTATTCCGGTAACACTCACGCGAGTATGTTGAGTACGTTAGAGCCAATTTAGGACTTAATCGCGCCCGAGAACACCAACGCCTATGCCAGCCGACATAAGCGAGTGTCCTTCTATCTTGCCCGAACGGGAGAAAAGAAATCCTTCTACGCCTGAGGTAGAACGATACTTTAAACACCCGTGTAAAAATCTAAATCCCTCCATGGTGGTCCTTGGCGATACGCGGACTAACGGAGATTCTACTACTCTAAAATTCACGACCGAGATGCCTTTCCGCTTCGGGAGCTTCGGGCTTCTCAGCAAACTGGAGATGTGTAAAACCCCGCTTACAGATTGCTCCACTGTCCACACCGTCGGCTTCAGACATCTCGAGACACGACCGGTCGTGTCTATTTCGATATTTCAAAGAACAAAACGGAGTCCTCGGTAGGACTTAATCTCGCGACCGCGAAACACCCATGCGCGTGTCGGCCATCACGCTCATGAGTGTTTTTTCCCTATCATTCGCGTACGGAAGCAAGGAGACATACCCTTTCTGCTATATAATTCCTATATAATAGAGATTATATGCAAAGAGGTTCCTTTAACTTCCGTGTAAAAATCCCACGATGATAGGTCCAGCGATCACCTAAACTGAAACAGAAAAAGAGATAATTATATGCAAAAATAATAATAATATGCAATATTATATGAAAAAAGCTATTTTACATTTAAGATCAAAATACAATTAAACAATAAATAATAATAATTAAAAAATTAATTATTAATGATTAAATAAAATAAGAAGAAAACAAATATACGATTGTATTATACGATTATACACGATTATTAGATTAAAACTTTCCTGTAAAAATTAATTTCACGATGATTATATTTCACGATGATGATAATTTCTTCGATGATCGAACCCGAAACAGAAAAAAAGTTAAAAGAACAAGAAGGAAAGAAAAAAGAAAAAACGAAGAAAAGAAACACGGAACATGTCCGAGAGAAAGATAGAAAACTTAGAACTCTATTAGCAGTATTATAATTTCTCTCTCGAAGATCACTTCACTAGATAAAATTCAGAGCACTATAAATGTGTTTAATTTTTTCCTAGCGAGAGAACGAAACCCGCCTAAGGCCCACACCCGAGGGCCCCTCCCAAGGGTCCCACCCGAGAGAAGCTAAAATAATTTATATATTATATAAGTTTCAACTATTAAATAGCTATGCATTTCAATGAATAGAAATGACTGTGAATTATTGCTGAATGTATCGAATATGTTAGAAACAATGTAAAATATAATTTGGAATTACATAGAAAAGATTTTGGAAAATTCTTTGAAGCATGCAGCCATTCGCTCGGTAATACTTGCGTTTAATAATTATATGTATAATTTAGTTAGATTTTAAATATAACTAAGACATAGATTTCGATATTTCGCAAGTATTACCGACCCAGGTCCTACCGCGAGGAGGTTGCTGCACCTGAGGACCCACGGGCTAACGGGGACTCTACTCTAAGATTCGCGTTCGAGATGCCTTTCCGTTTTGGGAGTATCAGGCTTATCAGAAAATTAAACCGTCCACACCGTCAACTTCAGACATCTCGAGACACGACCGGTCGTGTCTATATTTCAATTTCAAAAATCAAAACGCAGTCCTCGGTAGGACTTAGTCTCGCGACCGCGAACACTCAGGCTTGTGCCGGCCGTCACACGCGGGAGTGTTTTCCCTATCATTCGCGTACGGAAGCAAGGAGACATACCCTCCCAGCATATAATAAAAATTACATGCGGAGAGGTTCCTTTAACTCCCGCATAAAAATTCCACAACGATATATAATAAACAGACTTTGTAAAAGAAAAGTAGAAAAAGGAGAAAAGAATAATAAATAGAAATATATATGTAATTAATAGAAATACATAAATAAATATAAATGCATATAACAGAAATATATATAGGATTAAATAAATATTTATAATAAATGTAAATACATGTAATAGAAATATATATAGTATTAAATAAATATTTATAAGTGAATATAAATGTATAAAAAAAAAATAAAATAGGAGAAGGAAAGAAATAGAGAAAATAAGCACTAAATATGCCGGGATGGCAAACCGCTCACAGTCCCACACTCGAGGTACCCACCCCAGAATATGCATTAATATAAGTTAATAAAAGTATGTAATTAGTAAAAGTATAAATGAAAGTAAGTAAGGATAAATACGAATGATAGCTAACGAAAGTGCGACGGAAAAGCTTTCAGAGATCTCTTAGAAAATTAATTAAAAATTTTGTTATAATCAAATTTATTCAACTGTTGAAATATAACTAATAATTATAAAAATACAGAAATATACAGCCACTCGCTCGGTAATACTTGCGTTTTATAATAATAATTGTTTCAATAAATAAAAATATATATAATCGATAAAAATACATAAAACAATAAAAACCGCTTAAATATATATGCTTATAATAAATAGATAATAAATAGTGTGTAGTAATAGATGTTTATAGGTATGTATAAGATGTTTATAGTAGTGTTATAAGTATTTCTAATATTCTAGTACTAATATTATAAGTATTTCAATAAATAAATTACATATAATAATAATAACATATACCAATAAATATTATAAACTAATGTGTTCTAACCTGAGACAGAAAAATATTAAACGAAAAAGATGGAAACAAAACACGAGGGAAGTCTCCATTCAACGCCTAAAAGGCGCGCACCGCGTAAGGGCCATTCGGTCAAAGACTCCGACCCGCGGTAATGTTGTATTGACATGTAATAGTTTGGTAATCACGATTCGATAAAGACGAAACGTGCTTAGAGATTGACTCTCGTCACTCGGCACCGAGAGTGCTGATGCCGAGTAAGACAAATATTCCGTGTGTGTATTGTGATTTTTCTGCACACCTATTTCAAAGATGGCAGTAAACACGACGGAACTTTTCATTCACGCCTAAAAGGCGTTCGCACCGCGTAAGGGCCATTCGGTCAAAGACTCCGACCCGCGGTAATGCTGTATTGACATGTAATAGTTTGGTAATCACGATTCGATAAAGACGAAACGTGCTTAGAGATTGACTCTCGTCACTCGGCACCGAGAGTGCTGATGCCGAGTAAAACAAATATTCCGTGTGTGTATTGTGATTTTTCTGCACACCTATTTCAAAGATGGCAGTAAACACGACGGAACTTTTCATTCACGCCTAAAAGGCGTTCGCACCGCGTAAGGGCCATTCGGTCAAAGACTCCGACCCGCGGTAATGTTGTATTGACATGTAATAGTCTTGGTAATCACGATTCGATAAAGACGAAACGTGCTTAGAGATTGACTCTCGTCACTCGGCACCAAGAGTGCTGATGCCGAGTAAAACAAATATTCCGTGTGTGTATTGTGATTTTTCTGCACACCTATTTCAAAGATGGCAGTCAAACACGACGGAACTATTTATTAATCGCCAAAAAAAGGCGTACCGCGTAAGGGCCATTCGGTCAAAGACACCGACCCGCGGTAATGCTGTGTAGACATATAGTAGTCTGTTTAATCACGATTCGATAAAGCCGAAACGTGCATAATTTTAATTCTCACTCGGAATCGAGAGAGTTGATGCTCAGTAAAGATAAAGCTCCGTGTGTTTGCATATATATTGGGTTTTATCTGCACACCTTCTACAAAGAAGATGGCAGGCAAAGCACGACGGAACTTATCATTCAACGCCTCAAAGGCGCGCACCGCATAAGGGTCATTCGGTCAAAGACACCGACCCGCGGTAATGCTGTGTGGATATGTAATATAATTTTTAATCACGATTCGATCAAGCCGAACGTGCATAAAGTTCAATTCTCATCGTTCTGCATCAAGAGAGTTGATGCAAAATAAAGAGACTGTCCCGTCTGTGTTATCATTGTTCTGCACACCTTCTTCAAAAAAGATGGCAAGCAAACACGACGGAACTATTTATTCATCGCCAAAAACTGGCGTACCGCGTAAGGGCCATTTTGTCAAAGACAGCGACCCGCGGTAATGCTGTGTAAGCATGTATTATTCTTGGTAATCACGATTCGATAAAGCCGAAACGTGCATAGAGATTGACTCTCGTCACTCGGCATCTAGAGTGCTGATGCCGAGTAAAACAAATATTCCGTGTGTGTATTGTGATTTTTCTGCACACCTATTTCAAAGATGGCAGTAAACACGACGGAACTTTTCATTCACGCCTAAAAGGCGTTCGCACCGCGTAAGGGCCATTCGGTCAAAGACTCCGACCCGCGGTAATGTTGTATTGACATGTAATAGTCTTGGTAATCACGATTCGATAAAGACGAAACGTGCTTAGAGATTGACTCTCGTCACTCGGCACCAAAAGTGCTGATGCCGAGTGAAACAAATATTCCGTGTATGTATTGTGATTTTTCTGCACACCTATTTCAAAGATGGCAGTAAACACGACGGAACTTTTCATTCACGCCTAAAAGGCGTTCGCACCGCGTAAGGGCCATTCGGTCAAAGACTCCGACCCGCGGTAATGTTGTATTGACATGTAATAGTCTTGGTAATCACGATTCGATAAAGACGAAACGTGCTTAGAGATTGACTCTCGTCACTCGGCACCAAAAGTGCTGATGCCGAGTAAAACAAATATTCCGTGTGTGTATTGTGATTTTTCTGCACACCTATTTCAAAGATGGCAGTCAAACACGACGGAACTATTTATTAATCGCCAAAAGAGGCGTACCGCGTAAGGGCCATTCGGTCAAAGACACCGACCCGCGGTAATGCTGTGTAGACATATAGTAGTCTTTTCCATCACGATTCGATAAAGTCGAAACGTGCATAATTTTAATTCTCACTCGGAATCGAGAGAGTTGATGCTCAGTAAAGATAAAGTCCGTGTGTTTGCATATATATTGGGTTTTATCTGCACACCTTCTACAAAGAAGATGGCAGGCAAAGCACGACGGAACTTATCATTCAACGCCTAAAAGGCGCGCACCGCATAAGGGTCATTCGGTCAAAGACACCGACCCGCGGTAATGCTGTGTGGATATGTAATATAATTTTTAATCACGATTCGAACAAGCCGAACGTGCATAAATTTTAATTCTGTTCACTCAGCATCGAGAGTCTAGATGCTGAGCAAAGGTAATGTTCCGTGTGTGTTTGTTCGTATTTTCCTGCACACCTACAAATAAGATGGCAGGTAAAACACACGGGACTTTTCATTCACGCCTACAAGGCGTGTACCGCGTAAGGGCCATTCGGTCAAAGACACCGACCCGCGGCAAAGCTGTGTAGCATTTGAAAATTCTTATAAGCACGATTCGACCAAGCCGAATCGTGCATGCTCTTAAAGATACCGATTATGCGGCCGAGTGGTCGGCGACACCCGGTAATATACAGGGTATCTTACGGGAACGAACAGGCGGATGAAATGTCCAACCGGTTCCCGTCGAAAGACTTATACTCTGGACCGTACACTCATACTCTGCCGGCTGGACGGCGACGGTTCATAAAGTTGCATTCTTCCCTTCAGTCGTACGATTCCTTCTTAACCGTACGATCGAATCGTGCGTTATGGACGAATCGTCCCTCTTAGACGAATCGTGCGTTTCGTTCGAACAGAGAAACTAAGTCCTGAACGAACCGGACTTTTCGCACGAATCGTACATTTTGGACGAATCGTGCATTTCGTTCGAAGCGAGAAACTAAGTCCCGAACGAACCGGACTTTTCGCACGAATCGTACATTTTGGACGAATCGTGCAAACCGATCGGGGTGTCCCCCTATATATACCGAAAATTCAGCCGAGGGGTCGGCGACCGCTCGCCTATTCGCACGACCCCTCCTTAACATTTCGATCGGATCGCGCACTATGTGCGAATCGTCCCTCTTAGACGAATCGTGCGTTTCGTTCGAACAGAGAAACTAAGTCCTGAACGAACCGGACTTTTCGCACGAATCGTACATTTTGGACGAATCGTGCATTTCGTTCGAACCGAGAAACTAAGTCCCGAACGAACCGGACTTTTCGCACGAATCGTACATTTTGGACGAATCGTGCAAACCGATCGGGGTGTCCCCTTATATATACCGAAAATTCGGCCGAGGGGTCGGCGACCGCTCGCCTATTCGCACGACCCCTCCTTAACATTTCGATCGGATCGCGCACTTTGTGCGAATCGTCCCTCTTAGACGAATCGTGCGTTTCGTTCGAACAGAGAAACTAAGTCCTGAACGAACCGGACTTTTCGCACGAATCGTACATTTTGGACGAATCGTGCATTTCGTTCGAACCGAGAAACTAAGTCCCGAACGAACCGGACTTTTCGCACGAATCGTACATTTTGGACGAATCGTGCAAACCGATCGGGGTGTCCCCTTATATATACCGAAAATTCGGCCGAGGGGTCGGCGACCGCTCGCCTATTCGCACGAACCCTCCTTAACATTTCGATCGGATCGCGCACTTTGTGCGAATCGTCCCTCTTAGACGAATCGTGCGTTTCGTTCGAACAGAGAAACTAAGTCCTGAACGAACCGGACTTTTCGCACGAATCGTACATTTTGGACGAATCGTGCATTTCGTTCGAACCGAGAAACTAAGTCCCGAACGAACCGGACTTTTCGCACGAATCGTACATTTTGGACGAATCGTGCAAACCGATCGGGGTGTCCCCTTATATATACCGAAAATTCGGCCGAGGGGTCGGCGACCGCTCGCCTATTCGCACGAACCCTCCTTAACATTTCGATCGGATCGCGCACTTTGTGCGAATCGTCCCTCTTAGACGAATCGTGCGTTTCGTTCGAACAGAGAAACTAAGTCCTGAACGAACCGGACTTTTCGCACGAATCGTACATTTTGGACGAATCGTGCATTTCGTTCGAACCGAGAAACTAAGTCCCGAACGAACCGGACTTTTCGCACGAATCGTACATTTTGGACGAATCGTGCAAACCGATCGGGGTGTCCCCCTATATATACCGAAAATTCGGCCGAGGGGTCGGCGACCGCTCGCCTATTCGCACGACCCCTCCTTAACATTTCGATCGGATCGCGCACTATGTGCGAATCGTCCCTCTTAGACGAATCGTGCGTTTCGTTCGAACAGAGAAACTAAGTCCTGAACGAACCGGACTTTTCGCACGAATCGTACATTTTGGACGAATCGTGCATTTCGTTCGAACCGAGAAACTAAGTCCCGAACGAACCGGACTTTTCGCACGAATCGTACATTTTGGACGAATCGTGCATTTCGTTCGAACCGAGAAACTAAGTCACGAACGAACCGGACTTTTCGCACGAATCGTACATTTTGGACGAATCGTGCATTTCGTTCGAAGCGAGAAACTAAGTCCCGAACGAACCGGACTTTTCGCACGAATCGTACATTTTGGACGAATCGTGCAAACCGATCGGGGTGTCCCCTTATATATACCGAAAATTCGGCCGAGGGGTCGGCGACCGCTCGCCTATTCGCACGAACCCTCCTTAACATTTCGATCGGATCGCGCACTTTGTGCGAATCGTCCCTCTTAGACGAATCGTGCGTTTCGTTCGAACAGAGAAACTAAGTCCTGAACGAACCGGACTTTTCGCACGAATCGTACATTTTGGACGAATCGTGCATTTCGTTCGAACCGAGAAACTAAGTCCCGAACGAACCGGACTTTTCGCACGAATCGTACATTTTGGACGAATCGTGCAAACCGATCGGGGTGTCCCCTTATATATACCGAAAATTCGGCCGAGGGGTCGGCGACCGCTCGCCTATTCGCACGAACCCTCCTTAACATTTCGATCGGATCGCGCACTTTGTGCGAATCGTCCCTCTTAGACGAATCGTGCGTTTCGTTCGAACAGAGAAACTAAGTCCTGAACGAACCGGACTTTTCGCACGAATCGTACATTTTGGACGAATCGTGCATTTCGTTCGAACCGAGAAACTAAGTCCCGAACGAACCGGACTTTTCGCACGAATCGTACATTTTGGACGAATCGTGCAAACCGATCGGGGTGTCCCCTTATATATACCGAAAATTCGGCCGAGGGGTCGGCGACCTCTCGCCTATTCGCACGACCCCTCCTTAACATTTCGATCGGATTGCGCACTTTGTGCAAATCGTCCCTCTTAGACGAATCGTGCGTTTCGTTCGAACAGAGAAACTAAGTCCTGAACGAACCGGACTTTTCGCACGAATCGTACATTTTGGACGAATCGTGCATTTCGTTCGAAGCGAGAAACTAAGTCCCGAACGAACCGGACTTTTCGCACGAATCGTACATTTTGGACGAATCGTGCAAACCGATCGGGGTGTCCCCCTATATATACCGAAAATTCGGCCGAGGGGTCGGCGACCGCTCGCCTATTCGCACGACCCCTCCTTAACATTTCGATCGGATCGCGCACTATGTGCGAATCGTCCCTCTTAGACGAATCGTGCGTTTCGTTCGAACAGAGAAACTAAGTCCTGAACGAACCGGACTTTTCGCACGAATCGTATATTTTGGACGAATCGTGCATTTCGTTCGAACCGAGAAACTAAGTCCCGAACGAACCGGACTTTTCGCACGAATCGTACATTTTGGACGAATCGTGCAAACCGATCGGGGTGTCCCCCTATATATACCGAAAATTCAGCCGAGGGGTCGGCGACCGCTCGCCTATTCGCACGACCCCTCCTTAACATTTCGATCGGATCGCGCACTATGTGCGAATCGTCCCTCTTAGACGAATCGTGCGTTTCGTTCGAACAGAGAAACTAAGTCCTGAACGAACCGGACTTTTCGCACGAATCGTACATTTTGGACGAATCGTGCATTTCGTTCGAACCGAGAAACTAAGTCCCGAACGAACCGGACTTTTCGCACGAATCGTACATTTTGGACGAATCGTGCAAACCGATCGGGGTGTCCCCTTATATATACCGAAAATTCGGCCGAGGGGTCGGCGACCGCTCGCCTATTCGCACGACCCCTCCTTAACATTTCGATCGGATTGCGCACTTTGTGCGAATCGTCCCTCTTAGACGAATCGTGCGTTTCGTTCGAACAGAGAAACTAAGTCCTGAACGAACCGGACTTTTCGCACGAATCGTACATTTTGGACGAATCGTGCATTTCGTTCGAAGCGAGAAACTAAGTCCCGAACGAACCGGACTTTTCGCACGAATCGTACATTTTGGACGAATCGTGCAAACCGATCGGGGTGTCCCCCTATATATACCGAAAATTCGGCCGAGGGGTCGGCGACCGCTCGCCTATTCGCACGACCCCTCCTTAACATTTCGATCGGATCGCGCACTATGTGCGAATCGTCCCTCTTAGACGAATCGTGCGTTTCGTTCGAACAGAGAAACTAAGTCCTGAACGAACCGGACTTTTCGCACGAATCGTACATTTTGGACGAATCGTGCATTTCGTTCGAACCGAGAAACTAAGTCCCGAACGAACCGGACTTTTCGCACGAATCGTACATTTTGGACGAATCGTGCGTTTCGTTCGAACCGAGAAACTAAGTCCCGAACGAACCGGACTTTTCGCACGAATCGTACATTTTGGACGAATCGTGCATTTCGTTCGAAGCGAGAAACTAAGTCCCGAACGAACCGGACTTTTCGCACGAATCGTACATTTTGGACGAATCGTGCAAACCGATCGGGGTGTCCCCTTATATATACCGAAAATTCGGCCGAGGGGTCGGCGACCGCTCGCCTATTCGCACGAACCCTCCTTAACATTTCGATCGGATCGCGCACTTTGTGCGAATCGTCCCTCTTAGACGAATCGTGCGTTTCGTTCGAACAGAGAAACTAAGTCCTGAACGAACCGGACTTTTCGCACGAATCGTACATTTTGGACGAATCGTGCATTTCGTTCGAACCGAGAAACTAAGTCCCGAACGAACCGGACTTTTCGCACGAATCGTACATTTTGGACGAATCGTGCAAACCGATCGGGGTGTCCCCATATATATACCGAAAATTCGGCCGAGGGGTCGGCGACCGCTCGCCTATTCGCACGAACCCTCCTTAACATTTCGATCGGATCGCGCACTTTGTGCGAATCGTCCCTCTTAGACGAATCGTGCGTTTCGTTCGAACAGAGAAACTAAGTCCTGAACGAACCGGACTTTTCGCACGAATCGTACATTTTGGACGAATCGTGCATTTCGTTCGAACCGAGAAACTAAGTCCCGAACGAACCGGACTTTTCGCACGAATCGTACATTTTGGACGAATCGTGCAAACCGATCGGGGTGTCCCCTTATATATACCGAAAATTCGGCCGAGGGGTCGGCGACCGCTCGCCTATTCGCACGAACCCTCCTTAACATTTCGATCGGATCGCGCACTTTGTGCGAATCGTCCCTCTTAGACGAATCGTGCGTTTCGTTCGAACAGAGAAACTAAGTCCTGAACGAACCGGACTTTTCGCACGAATCGTACATTTTGGACGAATCGTGCATTTCGTTCGAACCGAGAAACTAAGTCCCGAACGAACCGGACTTTTCGCACGAATCGTACATTTTGGACGAATCGTGCAAACCGATCGGGGTGTCCCCTTATATATACCGAAAATTCGGCCGAGGGGTCGGCGACCGCTCGCCTATTCGCACGAACCCTCCTTAACATTTCGATCGGATCGCGCACTTTGTGCGAATCGTCCCTCTTAGACGAATCGTGCGTTTCGTTCGAACAGAGAAACTAAGTCCTGAACGAACCGGACTTTTCGCACGAATCGTACATTTTGGACGAATCGTGCATTTCGTTCGAACCGAGAAACTAAGTCCCGAACGAACCGGACTTTTCGCACGAATCGTACATTTTGGACGAATCGTGCAAACCGATCGGGGTGTCCCCCTATATATACCGAAAATTCGGCCGAGGGGTCGGCGACCGCTCGCCTATTCGCACGACCCCTCCTTAACATTTCGATCGGATCGCGCACTATGTGCGAATCGTCCCTCTTAGACGAATCGTGCGTTTCGTTCGAACAGAGAAACTAAGTCCTGAACGAACCGGACTTTTCGCACGAATCGTACATTTTGGACGAATCGTGCATTTCGTTCGAACCGAGAAACTAAGTCCCGAACGAACCGGACTTTTCGCACGAATCGTACATTTTGGACGAATCGTGCATTTCGTTCGAACCGAGAAACTAAGTCACGAACGAACCGGACTTTTCGCACGAATCGTACATTTTGGACGAATCGTGCATTTCGTTCGAAGCGAGAAACTAAGTCCCGAACGAACCGGACTTTTCGCACGAATCGTACATTTTGGACGAATCGTGCAAACCGATCGGGGTGTCCCCTTATATATACCGAAAATTCGGCCGAGGGGTCGGCGACCGCTCGCCTATTCGCACGAACCCTCCTTAACATTTCGATCGGATCGCGCACTTTGTGCGAATCGTCCCTCTTAGACGAATCGTGCGTTTCGTTCGAACAGAGAAACTAAGTCCTGAACGAACCGGACTTTTCGCACGAATCGTACATTTTGGACGAATCGTGCATTTCGTTCGAACCGAGAAACTAAGTCCCGAACGAACCGGACTTTTCGCACGAATCGTACATTTTGGACGAATCGTGCAAACCGATCGGGGTGTCCCCTTATATATACCGAAAATTCGGCCGAGGGGTCGGCGACCGCTCGCCTATTCGCACGACCCCTCCTTAACATTTCGATCGGATCGCGCACTTTGTGCGAATCGTCCCTCTTAGACGAATCGTGCGTTTCGTTCGAACAGAGAAACTAAGTCCTGAACGAACCGGACTTTTCGCACGAATCGTACATTTTGGACGAATCGTGCATTTCGTTCGAACCGAGAAACTAAGTCCCGAACGAACCGGACTTTTCGCACGAATCGTACATTTTGGACGAATCGTGCAAACCGATCGGGGTGTCCCCTTATATATACCGAAAATTCGGCCGAGGGGTCGGCGACCTCTCGCCTATTCGCACGACCCCTCCTTAACATTTCGATCGGATTGCGCACTTTGTGCAAATCGTCCCTCTTAGACGAATCGTGCGTTTCGTTCGAACAGAGAAACTAAGTCCTGAACGAACCGGACTTTTCGCACGAATCGTACATTTTGGACGAATCGTGCATTTCGTTCGAAGCGAGAAACTAAGTCCCGAACGAACCGGACTTTTCGCACGAATCGTACATTTTGGACGAATCGTGCAAACCGATCGGGGTGTCCCCCTATATATACCGAAAATTCGGCCGAGGGGTCGGCGACCGCTCGCCTATTCGCACGACCCCTCCTTAACATTTCGATCGGATCGCGCACTATGTGCGAATCGTCCCTCTTAGACGAATCGTGCGTTTCGTTCGAACAGAGAAACTAAGTCCTGAACGAACCGGACTTTTCGCACGAATCGTATATTTTGGACGAATCGTGCATTTCGTTCGAACCGAGAAACTAAGTCCCGAACGAACCGGACTTTTCGCACGAATCGTACATTTTGGACGAATCGTGCATTTCGTTCGAACCGAGAAACTAAGTCCCGAACGAACCGGACTTTTCGCACGAATCGTACATTTTGGACGAATCGTGCAAACCGATCGGGGTGTCCCCTTATATATACCGAAAATTCGGCCGAGGAGTCGGCGACCGCTCGCCTATTCGCACGACCCCTCCTTAACATTTCGATCGGATTGCGCACTTTGTGCGAATCGTCCCTCTTAGACGAATCGTGCGTTTCGTTCGAACAGAGAAACTAAGTCCTGAACGAACCGGACTTTTCGCACGAATCGTAATTTTGGACGAATCGTGCATTTCGTTCGAAGCGAGAAACTAAGTCCCGAACGAACCGGACTTTTCGCACGAATCGTACATTTTGGACGAATCGTGCAAACCGATCGGGGTGTCCCCCTATATATACCGAAAATTCAGCCGAGGGGTCGGCGACCGCTCGCCTATTCGCACGACCCCTCCTTAACATTTCGATCGGATCGCGCACTATGTGCGAATCGTCCCTCTTAGACGAATCGTGCGTTTCGTTCGAACAGAGAAACTAAGTCCTGAACGAACCGGACTTTTCGCACGAATCGTACATTTTGGACGAATCGTGCATTTCGTTCGAACCGAGAAACTAAGTCCCGAACGAACCGGACTTTTCGCACGAATCGTACATTTTGGACGAATCGTGCAAACCGATCGGGGTGTCCCCTTATATATACCGAAAATTCGGCCGAGGGGTCGGCGACCGCTCGCCTATTCGCACGACCCCTCCTTAACATTTCGATCGGATTGCGCACTTTGTGCGAATCGTCCCTCTTAGACGAATCGTGCGTTTCGTTCGAACAGAGAAACTAAGTCCTGAACGAACCGGACTTTTCGCACGAATCGTACATTTTGGACGAATCGTGCATTTCGTTCGAAGCGAGAAACTAAGTCCCGAACGAACCGGACTTTTCGCACGAATCGTACATTTTGGACGAATCGTGCAAACCGATCGGGGTGTCCCCCTATATATACCGAAAATTCGGCCGAGGGGTCGGCGACCGCTCGCCTATTCGCACGACCCCTCCTTAACATTTCGATCGGATCGCGCACTTTGTGCGAATCGTCCCTCTTGGACGAATCGTGCGTTTCGTTCGAACAGAGAAACTAAGTCCTGAACGAACCGGACTTTTCGCACGAATCGTACATTTTGGACGAATCGTGCATTTCGTTCGAACCGAGAAACTAAGTCCCGAACGAACCGGACTTTTCGCACGAATCGTACATTTTGGACGAATCGTGCATTTCGTTCGAACCGAGAAACTAAGTCCCGAACGAACCGGACTTTTCGCACGAATCGTACATTTTGGACGAATCGTGCATTTCGTTCGAAGCGAGAAACTAAGTCCCGAACGAACCGGACTTTTCGCACGAATCGTACATTTTGGACGAATCGTGCAAACCGATCGGGGTGTCCCCTTATATATACCGAAAATTCGGCCGAGGGGTCGGCGACCGCTCGCCTATTCGCACGAACCCTCCTTAACATTTCGATCGGATCGCGCACTTTGTGCGAATCGTCCCTCTTAGACGAATCGTGCGTTTCGTTCGAACAGAGAAACTAAGTCCTGAACGAACCGGACTTTTCGCACGAATCGTACATTTTGGACGAATCGTGCATTTCGTTCGAACCGAGAAACTAAGTCCCGAACGAACCGGACTTTTCGCACGAATCGTACATTTTGGACGAATCGTGCAAACCGATCGGGGTGTCCCCTTATATATACCGAAAATTCGGCCGAGGGGTCGGCGACCGCTCGCCTATTCGCACGAACCCTCCTTAACATTTCGATCGGATCGCGCACTTTGTGCGAATCGTCCCTCTTAGACGAATCGTGCGTTTCGTTCGAACAGAGAAACTAAGTCCTGAACGAACCGGACTTTTCGCACGAATCGTACATTTTGGACGAATCGTGCATTTCGTTCGAACCGAGAAACTAAGTCCCGAACGAACCGGACTTTTCGCACGAATCGTACATTTTGGACGAATCGTGCAAACCGATCGGGGTGTCCCCTTATATATACCGAAAATTCGGCCGAGGGGTCGGCGACCGCTCGCCTATTCGCACGACCCCTCCTTAACATTTCGATCGGATTGCGCACTTTGTGCGAATCGTCCCTCTTAGACGAATCGTGCGTTTCGTTCGAACAGAGAAACTAAGTCCTGAACGAACCGGACTTTTCGCACGAATCGTACATTTTGGACGAATCGTGCATTTCGTTCGAAGCGAGAAACTAAGTCCCGAACGAACCGGACTTTTCGCACGAATCGTACATTTTGGACGAATCGTGCAAACCGATCGGGGTGTCCCCCTATATATACCGAAAATTCGGCCGAGGGGTCGGCGACCGCTCGCCTATTCGCACGACCCCTCCTTAACATTTCGATCGGATCGCGCACTATGTGCGAATCGTCCCTCTTAGACGAATCGTGCGTTTCGTTCGAACAGAGAAACTAAGTCCTGAACGAACCGGACTTTTCGCACGAATCGTACATTTTGGACGAATCGTGCATTTCGTTCGAACCGAGAAACTAAGTCCCGAACGAACCGGACTTTTCGCACGAATCGTACATTTTGGACGAATCGTGCATTTCGTTCGAACCGAGAAACTAAGTCCCGAACGAACCGGACTTTTCGCACGAATCGTACATTTTGGACGAATCGTGCATTTCGTTCGAAGCGAGAAACTAAGTCCCGAACGAACCGGACTTTTCGCACGAATCGTACATTTTGGACGAATCGTGCAAACCGATCGGGGTGTCCCCTTATATATACCGAAAATTCGGCCGAGGGGTCGGCGACCGCTCGCCTATTCGCACGAACCCTCCTTAACATTTCGATCGGATCGCGCACTTTGTGCGAATCGTCCCTCTTAGACGAATCGTGCGTTTCGTTCGAACAGAGAAACTAAGTCCTGAACGAACCGGACTTTTCGCACGAATCGTACATTTTGGACGAATCGTGCATTTCGTTCGAACCGAGAAACTAAGTCCCGAACGAACCGGACTTTTCGCACGAATCGTACATTTTGGACGAATCGTGCAAACCGATCGGGGTGTCCCCTTATAT
The DNA here is from genome assembly GCF_905475345.1 of Vespula vulgaris. Classification (NCBI taxonomy): domain Eukaryota; kingdom Metazoa; phylum Arthropoda; class Insecta; order Hymenoptera; family Vespidae; genus Vespula; species Vespula vulgaris. The sequence goes on along the minus strand of NC_066603.1, from coordinate 1,199,142 downwards.
ATACCGAAAATTCGGCCGAGGGGTCGGCGACCGCTCGCCTATTCGCACGACCCCTCCTTAACATTTCGATCGGATTGCGCACTTTGTGCAAATCGTCCCTCTTAGACGAATCGTGCGTTTCGTTCGAACAGAGAAACTAAGTCCTGAACGAACCGGACTTTTCGCACGAATCGTACATTTTGGACGAATCGTGCATTTCGTTCGAAGCGAGAAACTAAGTCCCGAACGAACCGGACTTTTCGCACGAATCGTACATTTTGGACGAATCGTGCAAACCGATCGGGGTGACCCCCTATATATACCGAAAATTCGGCCGAGGGGTCGGCGACCGCTCGCCTATTCGCACGACCCCTCCTTAACATTTCGATCGGATCGCGCACTATGTGCGAATCGTCCCTCTTAGACGAATCGTGCGTTTCGTTCGAACAGAGAAACTAAGTCCTGAACGAACCGGACTTTTCGCACGAATCGTACATTTTGGACGAATCGTGCATTTCGTTCGAACCGAGAAACTAAGTCCCGAACGAACCGGACTTTTCGCACGAATCGTACATTTTGGACGAATCGTGCATTTCGTTCGAACCGAGAAACTAAGTCCCGAACGAACCGGACTTTTCGCACGAATCGTACATTTTGGACGAATCGTGCAAACCGATCGGGGTGTCCCCTTATATATACCGAAAATTCGGCCGAGGGGTCGGCGACCGCTCGCCTATTCGCACGACCCCTCCTTAACATTTCGATCGGATCGCGCACTTTGTGCGAATCGTCCCTCTTAGACGAATCGTGCGTTTCGTTCGAACAGAGAAACTAAGTCCTGAACGAACCGGACTTTTCGCACGAATCGTACATTTTGGACGAATCGTGCATTTCGTTCGAAGCGAGAAACTAAGTCCCGAACGAACCGGACTTTTCGCACGAATCGTACATTTTGGACGAATCGTGCAAACCGATCGGGGTGTCCCCCTATATATACCGAAAATTCGGCCGAGGGGTCGGCGACCGCTCGCCTATTCGCACGACCCCTCCTTAACATTTCGATCGGATCGCGCACTATGTGCGAATCGTCCCTCTTAGACGAATCGTGCGTTTCGTTCGAACAGAGAAACTAAGTCCTGAACGAACCGGACTTTTCGCACGAATCGTACATTTTGGACGAATCGTGCATTTCGTTCGAACCGAGAAACTAAGTCCCGAACGAACCGGACTTTTCGCACGAATCGTACATTTTGGACGAATCGTGCAAACCGATCGGGGTGTCCCCTTATATATACCGAAAATTCGGCCGAGGGGTCGGCGACCGCTCGCCTATTCGCACGAACCCTCCTTAACATTTCGATCGGATCGCGCACTATGTGCGAATCGTCCCTCTTAGACGAATCGTGCGTTTCGTTCGAACAGAGAAACTAAGTCCTGAACGAACCGGACTTTTCGCACGAATCGTACATTTTGGACGAATCGTGCATTTCGTTCGAACCGAGAAACTAAGTCCCGAACGAACCGGACTTTTCGCACGAATCGTACATTTTGGACGAATCGTGCAAACCGATCGGGGTGTCCCCCTATATATACCGAAAATTCGGCCGAGGGGTCGGCGACCGCTCGCCTATTCGCACGACCCCTCCTTAACATTTCGATCGGATCGCGCACTTTGTGCGAATCGTCCCTCTTAGACGAATCGTGCGTTTCGTTCGAACAGAGAAACTAAGTCCTGAACGAACCGGACTTTTCGCACGAATCGTACATTTTGGACGAATCGTGCATTTCGTTCGAACCGAGAAACTAAGTCCCGAACGAACCGGACTTTTCGCACGAATCGTACATTTTGGACGAATCGTGCATTTCGTTCGAACCGAGAAACTAAGTCCCGAACGAACCGGACTTTTCGCACGAATCGTACATTTTGGACGAATCGTGCAAACCGATCGGGGTGTCCCCTTATATATACCGAAAATTCGGCCGAGGGGTCGGCGACCGCTCGCCTATTCGCACGACCCCTCCTTAACATTTCGATCGGATTGCGCACTTTGTGCGAATCGTCCCTCTTAGACGAATCGTGCGTTTCGTTCGAACAGAGAAACTAAGTCCTGAACGAACCGGACTTTTCGCACGAATCGTACATTTTGGACGAATCGTGCATTTCGTTCGAAGCGAGAAACTAAGTCCCGAACGAACCGGACTTTTCGCACGAATCGTACATTTTGGACGAATCGTGCAAACCGATCGGGGTGTCCCCTTATATATACCGAAAATTCGGCCGAGGGGTCGGCGACCGCTCGCCTATTCGCACGAACCCTCCTTAACATTTCGATCGGATCGCGCACTTTGTGCGAATCGTCCCTCTTAGACGAATCGTGCGTTTCGTTCGAACAGAGAAACTAAGTCCTGAACGAACCGGACTTTTCGCACGAATCGTACATTTTGGACGAATCGTGCATTTCGTTCGAACCGAGAAACTAAGTCCCGAACGAACCGGACTTTTCGCACGAATCGTACATTTTGGACGAATCGTGCAAACCGATCGGGGTGTCCCCTTATATATACCGAAAATTCGGCCGAGGGGTCGGCGACCGCTCGCCTATTCGCACGACCCCTCCTTAACATTTCGATCGGATCGCGCACTTTGTGCGAATCGTCCCTCTTAGACGAATCGTGCGTTTCGTTCGAACAGAGAAACTAAGTCCTGAACGAACCGGACTTTTCGCACGAATCGTACATTTTGGACGAATCGTGCATTTCGTTCGAACCGAGAAACTAAGTCCCGAACGAACCGGACTTTTCGCACGAATCGTACATTTTGGACGAATCGTGCAAACCGATCGGGGTGTCCCCTTATATATACCGAAAATTCGGCCGAGGGGTCGGCGACCGCTCGCCTATTCGCACGACCCCTCCTTAACATTTCGATCGGATTGCGCACTTTGTGCGAATCGTCCCTCTTAGACGAATCGTGCGTTTCGTTCGAACAGAGAAACTAAGTCCTGAACGAACCGGACTTTTCGCACGAATCGTACATTTTGGACGAATCGTGCATTTCGTTCGAAGCGAGAAACTAAGTCCCGAACGAACCGGACTTTTCGCACGAATCGTACATTTTGGACGAATCGTGCAAACCGATCGGGGTGACCCCCTATATATACCGAAAATTCGGCCGAGGGGTCGGCGACCGCTCGCCTATTCGCACGACCCCTCCTTAACATTTCGATCGGATCGCGCACTATGTGCGAATCGTCCCTCTTAGACGAATCGTGCGTTTCGTTCGAACAGAGAAACTAAGTCCTGAACGAACCGGACTTTTCGCACGAATCGTACATTTTGGACGAATCGTGCATTTCGTTCGAACCGAGAAACTAAGTCCCGAACGAACCGGACTTTTCGCACGAATCGTACATTTTGGACGAATCGTGCATTTCGTTCGAACCGAGAAACTAAGTCCCGAACGAACCGGACTTTTCGCACGAATCGTACATTTTGGACGAATCGTGCAAACCGATCGGGGTGTCCCCTTATATATACCGAAAATTCGGCCGAGGGGTCGGCGACCGCTCGCCTATTCGCACGACCCCTCCTTAACATTTCGATCGGATTGCGCACTTTGTGCGAATCGTCCCTCTTAGACGAATCGTGCGTTTCGTTCGAACAGAGAAACTAAGTCCTGAACGAACCGGACTTTTCGCACGAATCGTACATTTTGGACGAATCGTGCATTTCGTTCGAAGCGAGAAACTAAGTCCCGAACGAACCGGACTTTTCGCACGAATCGTACATTTTGGACGAATCGTGCAAACCGATCGGGGTGTCCCCCTATATATACCGAAAATTCGGCCGAGGGGTCGGCGACCGCTCGCCTATTCGCACGACCCCTCCTTAACATTTCGATCGGATCGCGCACTATGTGCGAATCGTCCCTCTTAGACGAATCGTGCGTTTCGTTCGAACAGAGAAACTAAGTCCTGAACGAACCGGACTTTTCGCACGAATCGTACATTTTGGACGAATCGTGCATTTCGTTCGAACCGAGAAACTAAGTCCCGAACGAACCGGACTTTTCGCACGAATCGTACATTTTGGACGAATCGTGCAAACCGATCGGGGTGTCCCCTTATATATACCGAAAATTCGGCCGAGGGGTCGGCGACCGCTCGCCTATTCGCACGAACCCTCCTTAACATTTCGATCGGATCGCGCACTATGTGCGAATCGTCCCTCTTAGACGAATCGTGCGTTTCGTTCGAACAGAGAAACTAAGTCCTGAACGAACCGGACTTTTCGCACGAATCGTACATTTTGGACGAATCGTGCATTTCGTTCGAACCGAGAAACTAAGTCCCGAACGAACCGGACTTTTCGCACGAATCGTACATTTTGGACGAATCGTGCAAACCGATCGGGGTGTCCCCCTATATATACCGAAAATTCGGCCGAGGGGTCGGCGACCGCTCGCCTATTCGCACGACCCCTCCTTAACATTTCGATCGGATCGCGCACTATGTGCGAATCGTCCCTCTTAGACGAATCGTGCGTTTCGTTCGAACAGAGAAACTAAGTCCTGAACGAACCGGACTTTTCGCACGAATCGTACATTTTGGACGAATCGTGCATTTCGTTCGAACCGAGAAACTAAGTCCCGAACGAACCGGACTTTTCGCACGAATCGTACATTTTGGACGAATCGTGCATTTCGTTCGAACCGAGAAACTAAGTCCCGAACGAACCGGACTTTTCGCACGAATCGTACATTTTGGACGAATCGTGCAAACCGATCGGGGTGTCCCCTTATATATACCGAAAATTCGGCCGAGGGGTCGGCGACCGCTCGCCTATTCGCACGACCCCTCCTTAACATTTCGATCGGATTGCGCACTTTGTGCGAATCGTCCCTCTTAGACGAATCGTGCGTTTCGTTCGAACAGAGAAACTAAGTCCTGAACGAACCGGACTTTTCGCACGAATCGTACATTTTGGACGAATCGTGCATTTCGTTCGAAGCGAGAAACTAAGTCCCGAACGAACCGGACTTTTCGCACGAATCGTACATTTTGGACGAATCGTGCAAACCGATCGGGGTGTCCCCTTATATATACCGAAAATTCGGCCGAGGGGTCGGCGACCGCTCGCCTATTCGCACGAACCCTCCTTAACATTTCGATCGGATCGCGCACTTTGTGCGAATCGTCCCTCTTAGACGAATCGTGCGTTTCGTTCGAACAGAGAAACTAAGTCCTGAACGAACCGGACTTTTCGCACGAATCGTACATTTTGGACGAATCGTGCATTTCGTTCGAACCGAGAAACTAAGTCCCGAACGAACCGGACTTTTCGCACGAATCGTACATTTTGGACGAATCGTGCAAACCGATCGGGGTGTCCCCTTATATATACCGAAAATTCGGCCGAGGGGTCGGCGACCGCTCGCCTATTCGCACGAACCCTCCTTAACATTTCGATCGGATCGCGCACTTTGTGCGAATCGTCCCTCTTAGACGAATCGTGCGTTTCGTTCGAACAGAGAAACTAAGTCCTGAACGAACCGGACTTTTCGCACGAATCGTACATTTTGGACGAATCGTGCATTTCGTTCGAACCGAGAAACTAAGTCCCGAACGAACCGGACTTTTCGCACGAATCGTACATTTTGGACGAATCGTGCAAACCGATCGGGGTGTCCCCTTATATATACCGAAAATTCGGCCGAGGGGTCGGCGACCGCTCGCCTATTCGCACGACCCCTCCTTAACATTTCGATCGGATCGCGCACTATGTGCGAATCGTCCCTCTTAGACGAATCGTGCGTTTCGTTCGAACAGAGAAACTAAGTCCTGAACGAACCGGACTTTTCGCACGAATCGTACATTTTGGACGAATCGTGCATTTCGTTCGAACCGAGAAACTAAGTCCCGAACGAACCGGACTTTTCGCACGAATCGTACATTTTGGACGAATCGTGCAAACCGATCGGGGTGTCCCCTTATATATACCGAAAATTCGGCCGAGGGGTCGGCGACCGCTCGCCTATTCGCACGAACCCTCCTTAACATTTCGATCGGATCGCGCACTATGTGCGAATCGTCCCTCTTAGACGAATCGTGCGTTTCGTTCGAACAGAGAAACTAAGTCCTGAACGAACCGGACTTTTCGCACGAATCGTACATTTTGGACGAATCGTGCATTTCGTTCGAACCGAGAAACTAAGTCCCGAACGAACCGGACTTTTCGCACGAATCGTACATTTTGGACGAATCGTGCAAACCGATCGGGGTGTCCCCCTATATATACCGAAAATTCGGCCGAGGGGTCGGCGACCGCTCGCCTATTCGCACGACCCCTCCTTAACATTTCGATCGGATCGCGCACTATGTGCGAATCGTCCCTCTTAGACGAATCGTGCGTTTCGTTCGAACAGAGAAACTAAGTCCTGAACGAACCGGACTTTTCGCACGAATCGTACATTTTGGACGAATCGTGCATTTCGTTCGAACCGAGAAACTAAGTCCCGAACGAACCGGACTTTTCGCACGAATCGTACATTTTGGACGAATCGTGCATTTCGTTCGAAGCGAGAAACTAAGTCCCGAACGAACCGGACTTTTCGCACGAATCGTACATTTTGGACGAATCGTGCAAACCGATCGGGGTGTCCCCTTATATATACCGAAAATTCGGCCGAGGGGTCGGCGACCGCTCGCCTATTCGCACGAACCCTCCTTAACATTTCGATCGGATCGCGCACTTTGTGCGAATCGTCCCTCTTAGACGAATCGTGCGTTTCGTTCGAACAGAGAAACTAAGTCCTGAACGAACCGGACTTTTCGCACGAATCGTACATTTTGGACGAATCGTGCATTTCGTTCGAACCGAGAAACTAAGTCCCGAACGAACCGGACTTTTCGCACGAATCGTACATTTTGGACGAATCGTGCAAACCGATCGGGGTGTCCCCTTATATATACCGAAAATTCGGCCGAGGGGTCGGCGACCGCTCGCCTATTCGCACGAACCCTCCTTAACATTTCGATCGGATCGCGCACTTTGTGCGAATCGTCCCTCTTAGACGAATCGTGCGTTTCGTTCGAACAGAGAAACTAAGTCCTGAACGAACCGGACTTTTCGCACGAATCGTACATTTTGGACGAATCGTGCATTTCGTTCGAACCGAGAAACTAAGTCCCGAACGAACCGGACTTTTCGCACGAATCGTACATTTTGGACGAATCGTGCAAACCGATCGGGGTGTCCCCTTATATATACCGAAAATTCGGCCGAGGGGTCGGCGACCGCTCGCCTATTCGCACGACCCCTCCTTAACATTTCGATCGGATTGCGCACTTTGTGCGAATCGTCCCTCTTAGACGAATCGTGCGTTTCGTTCGAACAGAGAAACTAAGTCCTGAACGAACCGGACTTTTCGCACGAATCGTACATTTTGGACGAATCGTGCATTTCGTTCGAAGCGAGAAACTAAGTCCCGAACGAACCGGACTTTTCGCACGAATCGTACATTTTGGACGAATCGTGCAAACCGATCGGGGTGTCCCCCTATATATACCGAAAATTCGGCCGAGGGGTCGGCGACCGCTCGCCTATTCGCACGACCCCTCCTTAACATTTCGATCGGATCGCGCACTATGTGCGAATCGTCCCTCTTAGACGAATCGTGCGTTTCGTTCGAACCGAGAAACTAAGTCCCGAACGAACCGGACTTTTCGCACAAATCGTACATTTTGGACGAATCGTGCAAACCGATCGGGGTGTCCCCTTATATATACCGAAAATTCGGCCGAGGGGTCGGCGACCGCTCGCCTATTCGCACGACCCCTCCTTAACATTTCGATCGGATTGCGCACTTTGTGCGAATCGTCCCTCTTAGACGAATCGTGCGTTTCGTTCGAACAGAGAAACTAAGTCCTGAACGAACCGGACTTTTCGCACGAATCGTACATTTTGGACGAATCGTGCATTTCGTTCGAAGCGAGAAACTAAGTCCCGAACGAACCGGACTTTTCGCACGAATCGTACATTTTGGACGATTCGTGCATTTCGTTCGAACAGAGAAACAAAGTCCCGAACGAACCGGACTTTTCGCACGAATCGTACATTTTGGACGAATCGTGCATTTCGTTCGAACAGAGAAACAAAGTCCCGAACGAACCGGACTTTTCGCACGAATCGTACATTTTGGACGAATCGTGCATTTCGTTCGAACAGAGAAACTAAGTCCCGAACGAACCGGACTTTTCGCACGAATCGTACAATTTGGACGAATCGTGCAAACCGATCGGGGTGTCCCCCTATATATACCGAAAATTCGGCCGAGGGGTCGGCGACCGCTCGCCTATTCGCACGACCCCTCCTTAACATTTCGATCGGATCGCGCACTATGTGCGAATCGTCCCTCTTAGACGAATCGTGCGTTTCGTTCGAACAGAGAAACTAAGTCCTGAACGAACCGGACTTTTCGCACGAATCGTACATTTTGGACGAATCGTGCATTTCGTTCGAACCGAGAAACTAGGTCCCGAACGAACCGGACTTTTCGCACGAATCGTACATTTTGGACGAATCGTGCATTTCGTTCGAACAGAGAAACTAAGTCCCGAACGAACCGGACTTTTCGCACGAATCGTACATTTTGGACGAATCGTGCGTTTCGTTCGAACAGAAAAACTAAGTCAACGATTCAACGATTCAACGATTCAACGATTCATCGATTCAACGATTCAACAATAATTTCAATCAACTTCACGACATCATTCGACCTACTACGAGGGGGACGAATGTTTTGGAGCCATCGCAGAACTGCAAAGCGAAACTGAAGCAAGAACTATAAAGGTCGCTCAAAGGCCCGACATTGTTGTCGATTCACGAAGAAAATTATCCCCATCTTACAATTTAATTCTAAGATAACATACTTTTCTGTTATTGAAAAAACATTGAAATATGCAGCCATTCGCCCGGTAGTACTTGTGTCATATAATTATACATATAATTTAGTTATAAATTTTAGTCACATAATGCATATTACTTAGTTACAGATTTTAAATATAATTAAGACATGGATTTCGATATTTCACAAGTACTACCGACCCAGGTCCCACCACGTGGAGGTAGCTGCATCTGGGGACCCACGAGCTAACGGGGACTCTACTCTAAAATTCGCGTGACCGGCGTGATCAAATAATCGGCGTTCTACAAAACGAAGTCCCCGGTAGGACTTTTAATCGCGCACGACACTCCCGGGAGTGTTAATATAACGGTGACTCTACTCTAAATTCGCGTTCGCGACGTTTCGCGCACTAACCGAGACTACAGGCCGCTAACTGGAGGAGGGTGAGTCCCCGCTTACGGATAGCGAACCATGATGCTCGGTAGCACATAAACCGACACACGACCGGTCATTTCGTCTTAGCAGTCAAACGAAGTCCATTACCGTAGGACTTTTATTCGCGCCCGAGAACACCACGACTGTGCTCGCCGACACAGGCGCGAATGTTCTTCCTATCCTACCCGTATTCGCGTCTAACAATCGAATATGAACCAAACCATTAGACGCCACATTGGACCTGCGCCGATGTATCGAAAATCGCGAAGAGGAGAAGAAGTAGGGAAAAAGAAAACCGGAACATGCGCGCATGTGAAAACGATAGAACTCAAAAGAAAAGAAAGAAAGGATCTCTGGAAGATGCGAGGGAACACCTTGCGGATATGAACAAGATGAGATTGAAGAGAAAATATGGACGTAAAAAAGAAAAGAAGAGAAAAGACGAATCCCCGACTAAAATCATAATCCACCCTTCTATGATGGTCTAACCTAAAACAAAAAAGATAAAAATAAAAACACTCAACGCCAAAAGGCGCGCACCGCGTAAGGGCCATTCGGTCAAGGACACCGACCCGCGGTAATGCTGTGTGGACATGTAATATTCTTTATAACACGACTCGACCAAGCCGAACGTGCATAAAGATTAATTCTCGTCTCTCGGCATCGACAGTCTTGATGCCGAGTAAAGCCAATATTCCGTGTGTGTGTATTGTAATTTTTCTGCGCACCTATTTCAAAGATGGCAGTCAAACACGACGGAACTATTTATTAATCGCCAAAAAAAGGCGTACCGCTTAAGGGCCATTCGGTCAAAGACACCGACCCGCGGTAATGCTGTGTAGACATGTAGTATTCTTTTTCATCACGATTCGATAAAGCCGAAACGTGCATAATTTTAATTCTCACTCGGAATCGAGAGAGTTGATGCTCAGTAAAGATAAAGTCCGTGTGTTTGCATATATGTTGGGTTTTATCTGCACACCTTCTACAAAGAAGATGGCAGGCAAAACACGACGGAACTTTTCATTCAACGCCTAACAGGCGCGCACCGCGTAAGGGTCATTCGGTCAAAGACACCGACCCGCGGTAATGCTGTGTGGATATGTAATATAATTTCTAATCACGATTCGATCAAGCCGAAACGTGCATAAAGTTTAATTCTGTTCGCTCGGCATCGAGAGTCTTGATGCTGAGTAAAGGCAATTTTCCGTGTGTGGGTGATCGGATTTTCCTGCACACCTTCAAAAAAAGATGGCAGGTAAAACACGGAACTTTTCATTCAACGCCTAAAAGGCGCGCACAGCGTAAGGGCCATTCGGTCAAGGTCACCGACCCACGGGCTGACGGGGACACTACTCAAAAATTACTTACATTAACCCTTCTACTTGCGAAAGAGGCATGCTGTAGGAATTGCGATGAATATTGCAGCGGGGCCCCTCAGGCTGTCGAATATATAACTTCGGTGTCCTCCTTGGTGGGGAGAGCACTCCCACTTCTCCGTTTCGTTCTAAAACAAAATATTCCGCATAGAATATTGAAAGAATGAGTGAGGTACTTACAAGATCTCTTCGTTACTACTTGCGGAAACACATGCGTGTCGAAATCGTAAGTAGGTCTGAAGCGGAGGCCGCCAGGCAGTGGAATATATAACTTCGGTGTCCTCCATGGTGGGGATGTATCCCTACTTTCCTCCTTTCCTACTTGCGGAAACGCATGCGCGTCCAAAACGTAAGTAGATTTCAAGCGGGGGCCGTCAGGCAGTCGAATATATAACTTCTGTGTCCTCCATGGTGGGGAGAGCACTCCCACTTTTCCGTTTCGTTCTAAAACAAAATATTCCGCATAGAATATTGAAAGAATGAGTGAGGTACTTACAAGATCTCTTCGTTACTACTTGCGGAAACGCATGCGTGTCGAAATCGTAAGTAGGTCTGAAGCGGGGGCCGCCAGGCAGTGGAATATATAACTTCGGTGTCCTCCATGGTGGGGATGTATCCCTACTTTCCTCCTTTCCTACTTGCGGAAACGCATGCGCGTCCAAAACGTAAGTAGATTTCAAGCGGGGGCCGTCAGGCAGTCGAATATATAACTTCTGTGTCCTCCATGGTGGGGAGAGCACTCCCACTTTTCCGTTTCGTTCTAAAACAAAATATTCCGCATAGAATATTGAAAGAATGAGTGAGGTACTTACAAGATCTCTTCGTTACTACTTGCGGAAACGCATGCGTGTCGAAATCGTAAGTAGGTCTGAAGCGGGGGCCGCCAGGCAGTGGAATATATAACTTCGGTGTCCTCCATGGTGGGGATGTATCCCTACTTTCCTCCTTTACTACTTGCGGAAACGCATGCGTGTCGAAATCGTAAGTAGGTCTGAAGCGAGGGCCGCCAGGCAGTGGAATATATAACTTCGGTGTCCTCCATGGTGGGGATGTATCCCTACTTTCCTCCTTTACTACTTGCGGAAACGCATGCGCGTCCAAAACGTAAGTAGATTTCAAGCGGGGGCCGTCAGGCAGTCGAATATATAACTTCTGTGTCCTCCATGGTGGGGAGAGCACTCCCACTTTTCCGTTTCGTTCTAAAACAAAATATTCCGCATAGAATATTGAAAGAATGAGTGAGGTACTTACAAGATCTTTTCGTTACTACTTGCGGAAACGCATGCGTGTCGAAATCGTAAGTAGGTCTGAAGCGGGGGCCGCCAGGCAGTGGAATATATAACTTCGGTGTCCTCCATGGTGGGGATGTATCCCTACTTTCCTCCTTTCCTACTTGCGGAAACGCATGCGCGTCCAAAACGTAAGTAGATTTCAAGCGGGGGCCGTCAGGCAGTCGAATATATAACTTCTGTGTCCTCCATGGTGGGGAGAGCACTCCCACTTTTCCATTTCGTTCTAAAACAAAATATTCCGCATAGAATATTGAAAGAATGAGTGAGGTACCTACAAGATCTCTTCGTTACTACTTGCGGAAACGCATGCGGGTCGAAATCGTAAGTAGGTCTGAAGCGGGGGCCGCCAGGCAGTGGAATATATAACTTCGGTGTCCTCCATGGTGGGGATGTATCCCTACTTTCCTCCTTTCCTACTTGCGAAAACGCATGCGCGTCCAAAACGTAAGTAGATTTCAAGCGGGGGCCGTCAGGCAGTCGAATATATAACTTCTGTGTCCTCCATGGTGGGGAGAGCACTCCCACTTTTCCATTTCGTTCTAAAACAAAATATTCCGCATAGAATATTGAAAGAATGAGTGAGGTACCTACAAGATCTCTTCGTTACTACTTGCGGAAACGCATGCGGGTCGAAATCGTAAGTAGGTCTGAAGCGGGGGCCGCCAGGCAGTGGAATATATAACTTCGGTGTCCTCCATGGTGGGGATGTATCTCTACTTTCCTCCTTTACTACTTGCGGAAACGCATGCGCGTCCAAAACGTAAGTAGATTTCAAGCGGGGGCCGTCAGGCAGTCGAATATATAACTTCTGTGTCCTCCATGGTGGGGAGAGCACTCCCACTTTTCCATTTCGTTCTAAAACAAAATATTCCGCATAGAATATTGAAAGAATGAGTGAGGTACCTACAAGATCTCTTCGTTACTACTTGCGGAAACGCATGCGGGTCGAAATCGTAAGTAGGTCTGAAGCGGGGGCCGCCAGGCAGTGGAATATATAACTTCGGTGTCCTCCATGGTGGGGATGTATCCCTACTTTCCTCCTTTACTACTTGCGGAAACGCATGCGCGTCCAAAACGTAAGTAGATTTCAAGCGGGGGCCGTCAGGCAGTCGAATATATAACTTCTGTGTCCTCCATGGTGGGGATGTATCCCTACTTTCCTCCTTTACTACTTGCGGAAACGCATGCGCGTCCAAAACGTGAGTAGATTTCAAGCGGCGGCCGTCAGGCAGTCGAATATATAACTTCTGTGTCCTCCATGGTGGGGAGAGCACTCCCACTTTTCCGTTTCGTTCTAAAACAAAATATTCCGCATAGAATATTGAAAGAATGAGTGAGGTACTTACAAGATCTCTTCGTTACTACTTGCGGAAACGCATGCGGGTCGAAATCGTAAGTAGGTCTGAAGCGGGGGCCGCCAGGCAGTGGAATATATAACTTCGGTGTCCTCCATGGTGGGGATGTATCCCTACTTTCCTCCTTTACTACTTGCGGAAACGCATGCGGGTCGAAATCGTAAGTAGGTCTGAAGCGAGGGCCGCCAGGCAGTGGAATATATAACTTCGGTGTCCTCCATGGTGGGGATGTATCCCTACTTTCCTCCTTTACTACTTGCGGAAACGCATGCGCGTCCAAAACGTAAGTAGATTTCAAGCGGGGGCCGTCAGGCAGTCGAATATATAACTTCTGTGTCCTCCATGGTGGGGAGAGCACTCCCACTTTTCCGTTTCGTTCTAAAACAAAATATTCCGCATAGAATATTGAAAGAATGAGCGAGGTACTTACAAGATCTCTTCGTTACTACTTGCGGAAACGCATGCGGGTCGAAATCGTAAGTAGGTCTGAAGCAGGGGCCGCCAGGCAGTGGAATATATAACTTCGGTGTCCTCCATGGTGGGGATGTAACCCTACTTTCCTCCTTTACTACTTGCGGAAACGCATGCGGGTCGAAATCGTAAGTAGGTCTGAAGCGAGGGCCGCCAGGCAGTGGAATATATAACTTCGGTGTCCTCCATGGTGGGGATGTATCCCTACTTTCCTCCTTTACTACTTGCGGAAACGCATGCGCGTCCAAAACGTAAGTAGATTTCAAGCGGGGGCCGTCAGGCAGTCGAATATATAACTTCTGTGTCCTCCATGGTGGGGAGAGCACTCCCACTTTTCCGTTTCGTTCTAAAACAAAATATTCCGCATAGAATATTGAAAGAATGAGCGAGGTACTTACAAGATCTCTTCGTTACTACTTGCGGAAACGCATGCGGGTCGAAATCGTAAGTAGGTCTGAAGCGGGGGCCGCCAGGCAGTGGAATATATAACTTCGGTGTCCTCCATGGTGGGGATGTATCCCTACTTTCCTCCTTTACTACTTGCGGAAACGCATGCGGGTCGAAATCGTAAGTAGGTCTGAAGCGAGGGCCGCCAGGCAGTGGAATATATAACTTCGGTGTCCTCCATGGTGGGGATGTATCCCTACTTTCCTCCTTTACTACTTGCGGAAACGCATGCGCGTCCAAAACGTGAGTAGATTTCAAGCGGCGGCCGTCAGGCAGTCGAATATATAACCTCGCTGTCCTCCTTGGTGGGGAAAGCGCTCCCACTTTTCCGTTTCGTCCTAAAACAAAGTATTTCGCATAGAATATTGAAAAAATGGACGGTATAATAATGTACTTACATTAATTCTTCGTAATTACTTGTGGAGAATGCATCCTATAAGAACTGGGATGTGCAATCGTCAGAATATAAAGAAAACTAATTCGATTTTAGTCAGAGTTAATAAAAGTCGTGTATGTTTCTATTAGAAGGAAACTCCAATCCCTATATGAAAATTTTTAAATTGTAAAATATGAAGTTATAATTTAAGTTTTCTCGTGCGTTACGGTTTTTGGAAAAAATATCAATTTCTGTGCTTTCGGCTTTGAAAAGATAAATTTTCGACGTTCATGCGTCGTAATACGAAAGAAAACTAATTCGAAATTCTGATATAGCTACATAGTACATGTGTACAAGCAAATGAAAAAGTTTTGGTTTATGCTTACCTTTGCATTGAAAATATGAATTTTTCTAAGAAATTTTGGTTATCAATTTACTCATGTATGTAGCGTTCACAGTTTGGAGGCTATGTTCTTCATCGTTATATTCGATTCCATGTATTTGTGTGAATGTTGCAGCATCTGTGTGACAGCACGAGTGAATATTTTTTCCGTATATTTTGCGATGAAATACAGATATTTTTGCAAAAAATGATATTGGTCGATGTGCAAATGCTTTTTATAATTTATACAGATCAGTAATGTTTGAAAATCTAGACGAATTCCTTTTTTTTTCTTACCCTATTCAAATGAATTTTTTCTTCGCTGCAGCTTTTTCCAAAGCGATTAGAACTTGTGACTACCAACTAATGCATAATAAATACTCTGGAGCAGAAATTATTTATTAATTAATATTTATAGATCAATCTATAGGCAAGTATAATTAAATATCATTCTTTTCGAACATTCACAAGAGATATTGATCACAGAAAAAATAAATTCTTTGATTATTCCATTTATTAATTAATTATCTTTTGACACTCGAGGTAAAAGACAGAAGAATCCTACGTATATAATTACGCGGGTATTTATGCATTTGGTAGGAATCTACGTATTGGCGGGAATTTTAAATAACTTAATAGAAAATACTAAGACGTTTGATAATAATTCTCAATGATTTTTTTCCGATTGAATATTATACTCTATGCTAATTTTCAATAAAATGTTAAGAAAAATTAATATATTTATTAGTCCGTAATATTTCTAAAATAACGCAGATGCATGTGCCGCTTCTAGCTTCACTAATTAATTTCACGGTGTAGATGACGCCATTGCTGCTTCAGTTCGTACCAAGCAAATACGTCGTCCCGTCGCTCTCGTTAATCACAATTAGCAGATTTTTTCTGACGTACACCTGATTATTATACACCAATCGATAGTTAAGCACGCGATTTTAGAGAGGCTGCGTTCGCGAGTCGGAATATTATGGCATTTAAAAGATATTCGCGAAAATAAAATCGGCCTTTCGTTGATCTCCCAGGGAGCTATTCCGTCGTACTTTTTTTTCGATTTTCTAGCTTGATTTTTACAATATCGATACTTCTTCCGCTTTTTAATATTGCTCTGATCAATAATTTTTCGTTTATAATTATGATTGACCGATATTTCGTTTCATATTCGATTTTCATATATACTCATACAAACATACACACACATGTATGGATTTTTTTACGCATTATATATACACATAACTCTTCTATTTTCTCCTTTTTTCACGCACACACACACACTTTTAATTTTAATCCTGTATTAATATGAGAACTTATATTCTTCAGATTTTCAAGAATTTCACGAGATGGAACAGCAGAGCATCGAATTACGATCAGTGATTGTGCATCCTTCTTCGCGTCCGAAATCAAGAGAATGTTCGTCGTTTGAAGGACCAACGACTACTGCCAGTAAGTCGTTTCTTTCTTTATGTACCTTCTGAGTTGCGATGGATGAGAAACATATTACGTTTAGTATTTAATTCGATCGAATACTCGTACTTTTTGAAGAGTATGCGTGTATAATATACGTATTTTTGTGCATACGTGAGATACGATTTTTATGAATGCGTCGGTGTGTTCCACCGATTTGGACTGTGTGTAACAATATCTGTGTTTTCTTTCTTTGTTTTTTTGTCATCTGCTTTCGCTTCGAATAGAAGTACTTTCTAAGGAATAATATATGGTTAGTACTGTCCGAAAATAATGTGGATTGTCGTGGCTATTTCTCGTCACCTTATACATTTCAATATTTACTTCTCTATATATTTATTTACATATGTATCATTTCTTCTTTGTTCCTTTCTTTTCAATAGTCGTATTTTTGGATTATACACAATTAATATCGATACATGATTCATCACTTCGATCGTAATTATTCGATATGTGTAAATAAAAATTAGAAGAAGTATTATTTTTTTCGTGTACCTACAAGATACATACGACTCATATATATTAGATACATATACGTGTAAATATACCAAATCATGGAATTATTTCGATTTAACTGCCCATTATTTCGCGCGTAATAACAAACATAGAGTTAATATAGGTACTTGTGATACAAGTTCGTATCTATTTAATGTTTCTATATCGTTCAAAAATATAATTATTTCATTAGAAAATTATTGTTCATATTTAAAATTCGAATTAATTACATTTCTCATCCATATCGTATTATCTATGTACTTATATTATAGTTTTTATTATTTTTAATCGAAAAATATAATATTTGATTTGATTCGCTTGTCCTGTAATGACGTCATCGAATTACGGGATCTACTTTCCTTGTCAGTGGTCTCGTTGTCATCTTGGACGCAGTGACAAGTGTACACGGTGTTTCGTCGTTCCCCATAATTTCAGGTAATTAATAAATTTTTCCTAACATCCTTTTTCGTACGTCCTCTTTCTATATATCAATTGATAGCCAAACGCACGATTTTCATGAGGCCGCGTTCGCAAGTTTGGGCATCATCGCGTTTAAAAGATATTCGTGAAAATAAAATCAGCGTAGCACATTTTCTTCAATTTTCCTGTTTTATTTTCACAATATTACTACTTCTCTCGCTTTTTAATGATCTCCTGATCAATAATTTTACATTAATAGTTGTGATCGATAGATATTTTGTATTACATTCGATTTTCATATACGGGTCGTATATACATACACACATAAACACAGAGGTATACGATCATATTATACACATACACATACGCATACACATATACATCTCCGGATTTTCCCTACACATATTACGTACACACTTTTAATCTTGTGCTATGCTAATATTTTTCAGTATCTAAGAATTTCACGAGCTACAATATAAAATGTCCATACCAGTATATACCAGTTTATACATCTCTTCGATGCGTACAAGTAAGTTTATCTTATTTTAATATATATTTGAGTGAGACTTAATCGAGAAAGATAGGTACATACATATTAAATTGTGTATTTTCATAAAATTTTCCGACCGATATCAAAGCAAAAACGATCGAGCGTCGAACTCTCTCAGGGTATGTAATAAAAGCTCTCAGAAGAGAGATCTTTATTATTATATAACATTTGGACGAGTAGTAGTACGAAAGCACTGATTAATTTCGTTTTAATAACGCATTTTATTACACAACTATTTTATTCTAACTTTATCACGATTATTTTAATATTACAAAAATTTTATTATTTCATAGGATGGTATAGAAATCCGTATACTTTTTAGGTTATTTGTCATCGAATTTGCTTCTGCAGCTATTATTTTATTTTACAATTATTACATATTATAACAGAATTTATTACATTTTTATTAACAATTGGATCTCAGTATGCAGTTACCTCCAAGTCATGAGACCTTGGCAATCGATATTGTTTGAATTTGTATCTTCAAATACAAAACAAGCAATATCCAGTAAATGGCTTCATACATTGGTACATTTTAAAAATAGTTAGCTTTTAATAATATAGATTTTTAATAATAATAATTTTAATAATAAAGAGTCAGTGTTTGTAGATATTCTTCATCATCTTAGGGCAGGATGCTTAACCTGCAAAGAATCCATGAAAACTCAAGTTAATACATTTATTTTTTAAACATTTCTTTAATAATGCTAAAAATCTTTTATTTTACAACGAGATTGAATTACATCATTTTACTTCAATATATACTTATTTCATTTTCAACTTCCTATGGATCATCCTCCTTCAATTTGAAATTACATTGCAAACGAGTTTTTTAGAGCCATTGCAGAACTTCTTAAATAGTGAGTGAAAAATTTTAAGTCTCTGCAATGACCATTATACTTAAGACGAAAGGGCCATATCGGTATGGATTACTGGTTGTAATTTATTAAATAAATTATTGACGAGCATGACCCTGAGTAACTCCTCTTCTGGATTTACTTGAGAGTGACACATATTTAAATGAAATATTCAATCTATTTTCTTCATAAAAGAAAAGTCTTCATAGAGTCATTGTTTTTGAAAGAATAAAGTAAAGTAAACTCATTGCTTTTGAAAAAATAAAATAGAGTAGAGTCATTGAAAAAAGACAAAGAGAATTGTAGAATCATAACCCGTAGAACATAGAATAAGTTAATCAATTGGATTACTTATTCTATATTTTGTTTTAGGATGGTTTTAGAGTTATGTTAAATTTGTCGATTTTCTTCCATGCTTTAGATTCAGGAACGGTTTTAGTTCTTTGATAATGATGATAGTTATCGAATGTGTTCCATAATTCCATAGCACAAAGCAAAGAAAAGGCTATGTGCCGAAAAGGCGAGGCACCCACAAATTATGGCTCAAAAGGGCAACTATTAAATTATTGAGTTATTTTCGAAGGTTAGTGAGTTATTTTCACAGAACTCTTTGAAAATGACTCTTAGTCATATTTTCATTTGACATTGTTGTTACTCAAAATGCTCTTATATAGTAGTAATGTAGATTTGAGAAACGGAAACGGTACTGAAACGATACTGAAAAAGAAATGAATTGGAAGAAATAAATTAGTGATAAAAGTGGTGACTGCATATTACGTCTTTCCTTGTTTTCGTATTCTTTAGCATTATTTCTATAGTCGAATATCGCATTAATAAAAATTTAATATTTTCGATTATTAGATCGAGAAATTGCTTTTATTTCAGACGACATTAATCAAGGTGGCGTAATGTACGTGCAGGATGAGAACCGTTTTACCATCTAAGTTAATGCTATTAACTCTAACAGATCTGCATCGTTCTCCCTTAATTACGGCTAATTAATATTTATTTTGTAAGATACATTATCTTCCAGTATATCACTCGATTCCTGAAAGTGTATTTTCTGTGGTGCATTATTCGTCAATTGTGAGAATGGTACTGAAAAAGAAATATTAGTGAAAATAAAAGTGATGACTACATATCGCGTCTATTCTTTTTTTCGTATTTTTTGCATTATTTCCCTACAGATCTCCCTTCTCTATTTTAATTATGTAATCGTATAGTATTAGCAATGCATTTCGATGATTTCTATACTGGGACATCGCATTTATAACAATTTTATATTTTCGATTATTAAATCGATAAATAATGATTATCAAGGTGACGTAGAATACGTGCAGGATGAGAATCGTTTTACCACCGAAGTCAATGTTACCAATCACGAGGGAATTTGCATCTTTTTCTCTTAATTACGAGTAATTAGTATTTGTTTTTTAAGATACGTTATCTTGCAGTATATCACTCGATTCCTAAAAGTGTGTTTTCTATGGTGCATTATTCGCAAATCGTGACAATGGTACTGAAAAAGAAATATTAATGAAAATAAAAGCGGTAACTACATATCGCGTCTATTCTTTTTTTCGTATTTTTTGGCATTATTTCTCTATAGATTTTATTTTGCTCGTCTAACTATGTGATTATAGAATATTTGTGATGTGTTTCGACGGTTCGTATAATTTTATATTGTGTTTATAAAAATTTTATATTTTTGTTTATTAGATCGAGAAATTGTTTATTAATTGGGTAATGACGTATTTGCGCATGCGCGGCGCGTTCACGTAATCGTCTTGTTGATGTTTATAACGCCATTTTGTGTTCGGTGATCGACAGGTACGCACGAAAGCCGTTTCGTCCTCATTAATTTCAGGTAATTAATATATTTTTCTTATGTACAGTGTCTTCCTATATATCAATCTATTGCCAAAAATGCGATTTCCACGGGTGAATGTTCGCAAGTCGGGGTATTTTCGCATTTAAAAGATATTCGCGAAAATAAAATCTGCGTCTTGGAAGCTATTGCGTCATACTTTTATTTTTTAATTTTCTGTTTTTTTTCCACGATATCGATATTTTTCTTACTTTTTAATGATTCTTTTAATAATAATTTATCATGAATTAATCATCATTAATCGTATTTCCTATTATATTTGATTTCCATACACCCATACACACACACATACACACACGAGGCTTGGGATACCCGTACTCATATATGTGTATATATATAATACAAACAATAAACATCTTCTCTACAATTTATCTTTTGTTTTTCAGGTTTCCAAGAATCCTACGTACCGACAGACGAAACATTCCGGCTTTCTTTTTCTACATATCCTTTGTCCTTCATCCTGTGTATAAGGTCAGTCTTTCTCCTTTAAAGATACAAAGCTAGTTTAATAGAAAGAGATAGTGACGAAACAATGGAACGTTCGAGCTCGTTCAAGGTGATTTAGTACGTTCTAGTATTACAGAATCTTTCGACATGTACACAACAAGGAAACGTGGATTAATTTCTTTTTTGCATTTATTTTATTTTAGAATAATTTAATTATAATTTTGTTTGCATTTATTTGATATCATAGGAAGAAAGTATAGATCATTGCACAAGAAAATATACAACTTTGTTTTATTTAGAAAATTTATAACGTTTTCGTTACTATCTTCATACGCAGTAATTCCTATGTGAGTAAAATTACAATTGGCTTGATTGAAATGTATCTTAAGCATGTACTTACCGACGGCAGTATACTTCAATATATCTCGAGAAGCTATATTAGCTATTAATATTTTTCAGTAATATACTTTTTAATATGCTATCTTCGGTAATGATTCACAAGACATGTTTTATAAATGTATTTTTTCATATATGAAAAAAGAAAAATCTATCACTTTGTATGTTTCCACTTTACAGATTTTAGAAATTATTTGTGACCTTGTGCAGAACGGTCTTAGAATCAGTGTTTTGCTAGTACTATTATAATTTGCTTTTTATAGCTAAATAAGCTAATTAAATATAATTAGACTAAATAGAAATTTATAAATTAGAGTTATACTTGCATCATTCTTTATTATTCTCCAGCAGAACATTTAATGTTTCCTCTATAAATTTCTAAATTTTTTAACATAATGATATTAATAATCTTAATTTCTTTATTAGATCAAATAAAAGAAGAATCATTTTCTTCATCATAAGGGGGCAGGATGCTCATCGTGCAAAGAACTAGCAAACATTCCGGTAAGTAAATGTTACTTTACATATTTCCTGAATAAATTTAATAAGTTTTTAATATGACAGTGGTGCTAATAAATTCGGTTTTTGTTTCTTTTTCAGTTCAAATAAAAAAAGAATCATCCTCTTCGTCATCCTGGGGCAGGATGCCCATCGTGCAAGCATCAATAAAGATTTTAAGTAAGTAAAATCTTTTTATTAAACATTTCTTCAATAATTTGACTGATTTTTGATTATAACAATGATACTAATAATTCTGTTTTTGTTATTTTTAGAATATCATTGCAACCATGCGCGAAGCAATGGATAAATCTAGTGTTGTATCGCTAAAATAAAAACCAAAGAATCGCGAAATAGAAGCAGTGCTTGCTCGTTTAAATTATACCGGGTTTCGTGATTTAAATTAATTCTAAGTGTTTTTTTGTCGACTGCGTGCAATGCGGTCTTATAGAGTCAGTGTTTGCTCGTTCTAAGTGATTTTAACAGTCATGTGGACTGTACTTATAAACAATAATAGAGTTTCGTGAAGTAAATTCAGTGACCGTTCGTTAATAAATAATTATCGCGAATTAGAGTCAGTGCATCATTGAAGAGGATCTCAACCAACTTCGGTGTCTACCTACCTCATTTTCAACCAGCTACATATCATCCAACCTCAATGTCGACCTACATCGCGGACGAGTGTTTTGGAGCCACCGTAGAACTTCTTAGGTAGTAAGTGAACAAATTTTAAGTCCCTCCAGTGCTCAATCATGTCGAGGACGAAAGGTCCGAATCGACACGAGTTACTGGTTGTAATGTTTTAAATAAATTATTGACGAGCATGACCGTGAGTAATTCTTTTTTTGGATTTACTCACGAGTGGTATATTTTTAATCGCCTATGTATTTTCATTGTTTATTAGATTAGGATAGGGTCTTCTTGTTTCATAGATTGGAATAATTAATAGCGCAATTATAAGCCCTTTTTTATTTGTCTTTGCCTGCGATATTAATAATGAAATCTGATATTAGTTTATCCGATTTCGTCGAAAAAGCATGTAATGTGATCTATGTTGTATATATTGCTTTGTTTTTAGTCTATTTAATAGCTATTTACCTCGATGTATCGATGTAGATGAACAAGGAAAGTGAACAAGAAGACAAGCGCGACGGATAGATTCTGGAAAACGAGTGGTAGATCATGATTTAACGTTTTAATTAGAACAACCACTTGTTAAAAGGAATCGTCCGAGGTTGTTTGATTATTCTTTCATACAAAATTAAATAAATATTCACTTAATTTTTTTGATAAAAGAAAAGTCTCAGTAGAGTCATTGTTTTTAAAAGAAAAAAGTCGAGTAGAGTAATTGCCAAAGAAAGAAAGAGACTTGTAGAGTCATAACCCGTAGGATCTAGAATAAGTTAATCAATTTTTAGATCAGGATTTTCAGCTTTTAACAAACTAATTCCCGTTTCTCCCCCCCGTGCTTTCTGTGTTCTCATCTATGCGTGTGCCCAGGTGTTACACGTATGGGTAAGAAACAGTTAGTGCGGGTTTAGTTTAAGTTCCCCTTATTGGCGGCTGTCATTGCGTTAGTGATTGCGCACGATGTACTTTTCGCTTGTGTGCTCGTGTTAGGTAGTGAAATAGTACATCGTTTCGCGATTATTTTTAAACAATTATATATCTTACATATCTAATATATTATTATTAAAATCGTTTTGCATAGTAGAGTTACCACATTTTGTGGAAATATAGAAATACTTGTATATTACTAGTATGTTGGTATACTGGTATGTACTAGTATTTTTTGCTTTAATCATTTACGCAATAATCATTAGCCATGACAGTCGATTACAGCAATTGGTACGTACTCCCTAATTTATGAATCATACGCGTTTGAGCTAGGGTGTCGGAGGTGCCCCGGGGCATACTCTCTAGTTTAGGCCTTTGCACCCTGGTGGTATGTGAGAGAATCGTGGAGTGTGTGTGTTGGAATGAATGTCTTGCTATTTTTTAAATATAGGTTATAGGCAGGCAGGTAGCATACTTTTTTCTGTGTGACTGTGTATTTAATTTTAAGTAGGTAGGACCGGATACAATGCGTTCTAATTTCCACTTAGGAGTGGAATGTTCCGTATCCGCATATTAGGCAAAGTTTCAGCAAATTTTACAATTATTACAGCACGTTTGTGTTTTTTTTTCCCCTCATATTTTGTTGATGCTTTGTATTGCAAGATATACCTATCAGTATCCAACAGTTTAAAAGTTTTTGCATTTGTTTAAAAATTTCTTTCCTTCGAATTAGCAAATATTTTTGAACGTGTTGGATACTTAGTATTAAGTATATTAACACTTCGCACTCTCTTTTGTGATTCGTTTTTTATAAAGAATATATAATTTTTTATCCATGTAGATGTAGTAAAGTAAAAATAGTAAAAATACAAAGTAAACGTGATTCTGTAAAAGGATAAGACCATGAGATGTATCATAGATTTTGTAGTTTTTTTCGATACTTTTAATTTTTTAAATGCGAAGTGTTAATAGTAGGTTCATCGATTAGATTAGATATTTGCTTGGGCATTCGAGTAAATGTGTCTGTATACGATTGATGGATTCTTCCGATCCATTGATCGTTCACAGACTAAGATAGTTCATAAAATGTATAATAAGCTTTTATTTTTAATTTTTTTTTTCTTTGTAGTTCTCGTTAGGGAATGCTCTGTAGCAATTGTTAAGGCACGAAGCAAAGAAGAGGCTATATGCCGAAGAGGCCCCCACAATATTGTGGCTCAAGAGGGCAACTATCGACGACGAGTCATTTTTTCAGAGGATCATAATATGTTCCTCTGATAATGGCTCCTAGTCTTATCATATCTTTTTTACCACGTTGTCATTTTGCTCGTCAGTAATAACTTTTACAGGTGGAGATGATGGACCAGTCACGCGTTTAAATTTTTTTACAACGTGACAGGGATTCATAAAAATATATAGGAAAAAAGTGCTTCTACATATTGCCACGTTGAATGGACGTGCTATTATATTTCATGTTTTTGCATATTGATTGTATGATTAATATATTTTCTTTTTGTTACAGGTGAACATCGTTGGATTTGTTAATATTAGTTCTCTTCGATTTACACGTAATTCACGTAATAAAGCGCCTAAATTGGCTGCTGTATAAATGATGTGCATGCATTTTTAAAGGAAAGCACTTGTATATAATAAAATGTTAAATATAATTATCTACTTTAAAAAATATAATTTCAAATATTTGTAAGATTTACCAAAGATTTTGAAGGTGTTTATTAATGAAATGTTTAATTAATGAAAATGTGTGTTTTAGGTTTACACTCTATCGTTGCCTAGAACTTATTTGTGGTTTGTTTTTTATATTAATAATGTCGACAGACATGTAAAATAAAATTGCGTACTTTTGTTGTTTCATTTTGTTCGTTTTTATTTATTATATATATACCTTTTTTAATTTTTTAAGTATTCGACAATGAATAAATTGGTATTGCAAAAGAATAATATAAAGTATATTAAATACTAAGATTATATATTACTAACTCAGAATAATTTATATTATGCATTATTTTACGAACTGGTAAAGTATATTAGTAAGTAATTATTTTTTCAAAATATAATTGGCATGGTAAATGGTGTATGTTGGGATTATATGGTTGATTTTTTACGCTTTAGCATTTTTTTAATTATACTTTTATGGATTTTAGTTTCAAGATTAGCTTATATTTAAGGCTAATTGAAGACAAAAATGATGGGTTAATTATCTGCCACTTAGTAATTAAAATAGTTTAAAAAGCTTGGATATATATACAGTTGATTCATGAATGAATGCCATTATTTACAAAATGGCAATTATTTATGAATTAACATATTTTTGTTTCATGATTTTCTCAATTACCTTATTTAACTTTAAATTTCCAACTTTAAATTTATTAATAACATAATATATTAATTATAAATGTAACATAGTAGTGATTATAAAATATATGTACTTTGTATATTTCCGTGATATACAAATTATATGTATATCATATTACGTGAATTAATTATATCGAGATCGTGTAAAGATATTTTTAAGATTATTAGTAAAGAATCCAAGCTTTTTCTCTCGGGTAGGATAGGACAAAATCGCGGTTGATGAATCTTCGATCGACTACGATCGGGTCGATAGAAGATTTTCTTTAAACGCGATTAATTAGTATGTTATTTTAGCCCGTGGATCCCCATATGCAGCAACCTCCAAGTGGTGGGATCTGGGTCGGTATTACTTGCGATATATCAAAATGTAATTGTGAATTATTCAATTATCATTATTCTGATAGTATTATTTTTAATAATACTATGTAAGTACTATCGGGCGAATGGCTGCATGTTTCAATGCGTTTCCAAAATCTTTTCTATCTAATTGTAACTATACATTGAAGTATCTTAAATTTTACATTATATTTTGGTAGATAAGTAGATTATATATGATAGAATTTTTAAGTAGTTTCTTAAAGAAACGCATCGAAAAATTTTTATTTCTTTATTATTTTTATTTGTTCTTATTTATTTCCATTTATTCTTATTTATATTTATTTACGCATTTCACGTTAAATATTATATTTTCTATTTTAGTTATGTTCACTTAAACATTAAAAATCTTAACATTAGGATATAAATAATAGTTTTAAAGTTCCCCCACCAGTTGCCAAACAATTCTTGAAAATGAGTCTCCGGCAAGCAACAAAAGAAAAAGCAATCGTATGTAATAATATACTATTATACGTATATCTATATATGTGTGTATTTGTTTACGCGGTTTATTGTGTACGCTGTACTGTACTCTCTAGGATGTATCAACAATATGTAAACAATCAAAGAACTATCTAGAGGACGATCTTCCTGACTCATCTCTCGGCAGTTTTCGTTCGTATAAGCAACCTTCCAGACGTGTTCAAACCTGTTCCTGCTTCTTCAATTTTGGTTCGTTTAATTTTTCATTTGTATTACATATAATATTTTACAAACTTGATTTAATCATTTCTAATTTATTATTCCTATTTTATATCATATCAGATTTCGATATACGATATAGCATTTATATGTTGAGTACGCAAATCACATTTACACGTGTGTAATTTTATACATGTGCGTATTCTATATTAATAATAGTTTGAATATTTTCAGGTTATTATTCGTCATATTGGCCAATATAATATTCATCAATTCGTTTGGACGCCTACACATTTGATAGCAGTTATCATATACTTCCTGCTGCTCTTCGTATATAGGTATATACAAGTAAGTTCATCGTTAAGAAATTTTTATTTAATTTCAATTACTATAAAAAATTAGATTTTAATTCTTACGAACTATCTATGTGTTTTATCGTAGTCTTATTGTAAGTTTCTATGCTCTATTATATCCACAACTTTTATTATATAATATTTTATTTTATTTTATTTTTTTTTTTTAAGAAATTTATATATGGATCCCTTACGCAGCTACCTCCTTGTGGTGGGATCCGGAAATCGGTATTGCGAACGTTCGTATATTTTATATTATACAACGTACGTACTACCGGGCCAAAGGCTGACGTTCGGTGTATTAGGAAATAATTTTGATTAAATATTAATTTATTAAAAATTTGTTGAAACGTATTTTACATTGAATTTAGAGAATATTAACACCGAGAATAATGAAAATGTAATTAAAGTATAATAAAAGTTAAATTAAAATAGAATAAAATTTCAAGATGCGTTTAATCGTTTAATTAATATTATAAATATTATAATTTCAATTTTATTGCTCCTTGTCTAGTTTTACTTTAATGCTATATCTATTCTGATTTATAGGTATCCATGCAATTAGTATACTTCTGTGAACATATCCCTATCGCGATTATATCTATTTTTAAACGATAGATACAACGCGATTTTGATCGTTTGCTTTTACATATTCATTTATTTTAATATAGTTTTCTAGTTTTGCATCTTTTGAACAGTATTTTTTTTTCTTTTTTTATTATTATTATTATAGCATACAAAAGATGTAATATAAGTTCATAATTTTAGATCATATAATTTGAATATGATATATGATATATGATATTTAATATTTAATATTTAATTTAATATTAGTTTAATATTTATTTTAATATTCAATATATAATATATAATTTTCAATATGATATAAATTGTAGAAGTAAACGCCACAGCTTGCTTTAACAATTTTTATTCAACAGGTCTTCAGTTGTAGATCGCGCGCAATGCGATCTTAGAGTCAGTGCTTGTACGAAACAGTTTGATTGTTTTGCAACCGAATGGGTTGCTTTAAAAATAAAATAAAATAAAATCGCGAATTAGAGTCAGTGTTGTTCGCCGTTTAGAATTTCTCGGTCGCGTTAATAAATCCAAGACAAGAATTTATGTCATATTCTTGTTAAAATTATATGTTCGCCGCGTTGTTAGAATCATTAACACACTTTCGGCCTATTCGGTGGAAGAGGATTGCGTTGCGATAAATATTGTTATGGTCGAAAGTGTGAATTTAAAAATTCATCCTCTTCATCTTTACCGACGATTGTAAAGCTTCGTCTGGATACAATTACATGTAAGTATATTTCTTTCTTGCAATCGTAACTTCTCTCGTTGGTCATTTAAATCATATATATATATATATATATATATATATATATATATATATATATTTTAATCATTTTCATTCATTCATAAATATATTAGTTCGATATGCAACATATAATTAATCTTTTTTGTTCTTTTTTGTATTACAGATTCATCGATTCAACGATTTAACGATTCATCGATTCAACAATAATTTCAACCAACTTCACGACATCATTCGACCTCCTACGAGGGGGACGAGTGTTTTGGAGCCATCGCAGAACTTCTTAAGTAGTAAGTGAAAAAATTTAAAGTTCCTCTGGTGCCCATCATGCCGAGGATGAAAGGTCCTTATCGGCACGGGTTACTGGTTGTATTCGCAGACGTCCCATGTCCGAAACGAGCAAAAGTGTCCGTGATTAAAATCTTTGATTTTATTCACGAGTGGTCCCTATGTTTAGTTAGATATTTTCTTGTGAATATTTTATTATTATTATTATGTGCATATATATAGCTCAGGCCAGGGTCTTCTTGTTTCAAAGTCGTTTAATTTACAGTGCTGTTTATTAGCACTTTTTCTCTCTTCGTTTTTGCTCGCGATATTAGTATTGAAATCGGGCATTAATTTACCCGATTTCGTATAAGGCATATAACGTGGTCTACGTTACATGCATTGCTTCGTACATAGTCCATTTAATCGTGATTTACTTTGATATTTCGAAATATCGATTTACCAACAAATGAGCAAGAAGACAAACCCCTTCCGCGACGGATAGATTCTGGCAGTTAAGTGGTGGATTATAATCCCGTTCTTTCATTAGAACAGCCATTTGATGAAAGGAGTCGTCCGAGGTTTTTTATTAAAATTATATATTCTTTAATAATGAAATTTCATAACTGCATAATGCGTATGCATATATATGAGCTATGTGCATATTTCATCCCTCCATGTCAACGACTGCCTACCGCGGGTCGCTCAAAGGCCCTTAAGCGGTGTATACAGGTGGGGTTGCAAAACTATTTTTGCAACTTATTATTTTTTTACCACTTTTAGTGGTAAAACCCATATGTGGTGGTCACACTCATATGTGGTGACCGCCTACCATCATCCATCCTTGCTTGAGCTCTTGCTAATAAGACGTGCAAAGAGACTCTAGAGTCACAGTCCGTTTAGATTTTTTTTTATATATATTTTTTTATATAATTTTTTTATATATTTTTTTATATATATATTATAAATTAATCATTTTTAGCTCAGGATTTTCAGCACTAATGTACTAATACCCGTTTCTCCCCCCATGCTTTCTGCGTTCTCATCTATGCGTTTAACCCAGGTGTTACTCGTGTGGGTGAGAAACAGTCAGTGTGGTTTTAGTTTTAAGTTTTCCTCTTTAGCGGCTGTCATTGTGCTGGTGATTGCACGGTGTACCTTGCACTTGTATGTGCGTTTTAGGAAGTGCATTGTACATCGTTTCGCGATAACTTTTAAATAGATATATTATATATCTAATATACGATTATATTAATATCGATTTGCATAATAGTTACCACATTCTTGTGGAAAATTTTAAATACTCGTATATATTACTAGTATCTATACGTATACTAGTATGTACTAGTATTTTTTGCTTTAGTCATATATGCAATAATCATTAGCCTTGGTAGTCGATTTCAGCAAATGGTACGTACTCCTATATATATTAGAAAAAATACGTGGTTGAACTAGGGTGTCGGAGGTGCCCCGGGGCATGCTCTCTAGTGTAGGCTTTTGCACCCTGGTGGAGTGTGAGAGAACCGTGGAGTGTATGTGTTGGTGTGAATGTTTGCACTTTTTAAATATAGGTCATAGGCAGGCAGGTAGCATACTTTTCTGAGTGAATGTGTCAATTAATTTTAAGTAGGTAAGGACCGGGTAAGGATGCGATTCCCACTCAAGAGTGGGAAGTCCTTTCTCCGGAGATTTGTGAAGTTTCAGCAAATTTTACAATCTTTCAGCATAGCTGAACTTTATCTTTTCATCTTTTTTTTTTTTTAATTTTTTTTTTCTTACATCTTTTGCTGACACTTTGCATGCGCAATAAATCAGTATCAAACAGTTCGAAAAACTTTGCACCCAATGAGAACATCAGATACATCCCATATCTTTTGAACTTAGCAAAGGATTTTGAATTAGTTCGATACTTAGTTTTAAATTAATTCTTGCACTTCGCGATTCTTAAAATATTTATTATCTATATATTTCTTATTTAGAAATAGAATATACCTACATATGTAAAATGGAAATATTACAATTCTTGTGATCTTGACATTTTACCGAAACTATATTCATCTTTCAAGTGCAACGAGTTAATATTAGTTTGTAATAGGTTCATCGATTAGAATGAATATTATATCTGCTGGAGCATTCGATTAAATGTGCCTGTGTTATTGTGTACGGTTGTTGGATTCTTTGAGTCCATTGATCGTCCACAGGCTAGGATAATTTTACGGTTTAGTTCGAATATTTATATACGAATATTTTACTTTTATTTTTTTTTTAATCGGATAAATAAATAAATAAATAAATAAAGATCGTTAGAAAATCGAGACGCACCTAGGCAGGGTAGAAAACGCAGTTGAGAATACGTGTTGGGACTCGTCAGTGCCGTTTGGGGTGATTCATTCGCGAATTTTGCCATACTACAGTGGTTATACTATTTAGAAGAAATTGATACTTTACGTTGCAAGCGCTTACCGCTCGTTAGGTTAAGAAAAAAAAAAAAAGAAAAAAAACCAAAAACAGAACAAACCTGCGTGCGAAAATGTGTTTTTCACTTCCCAACCCCTTAGCTTGCGACTATTGCGTCTCGTTCAATGCGTGCGTTTGCACGAGTGGTTTGAGTCTTGTCGCGTAAAGTGAGATCAGGTCGGGATTAGGTCGGTTTAGCTTAGGGACGATTTCATTCTTGTAGTAGCAACCACTGCAGTATGTCAATCTTTGTGGGTGCGTTGCTTCGAACGGTAGGGCGTTTTCTGATGCGTAAACTTATCTTGCGTCGCACGTAAGGAATGCTCCAATGCAGTGGTTAGGGCACGAAGCAAGAAGAGGCTATGTGCCGAAGAGGCCCCCACATATTGTGGCTCAAGAGGGCAACTATCGACTACAAGTCATTTTTCAAAGCTGGTCGTTATGTCGAACTCTTCGTTAATGGCTTGTGGTCTTATCAAAATCCCTTTTACCCTTTACCACGTTGACACTTATGCTCGTAGTAGTTTGTTCCTGGATGGAGATGATGGACCATTCCATCTCCTTGCTACTGCGTTCCGCACTCGCGTTCGTGAAAAATTAGAATTTTTGCGATTAGAGTTAAGTTTTTGCAGTTTGTTATTAATTGATAGAGTTATTGTAATTTTTTCTTAAAGTCGAGTCATTGTATTTTTTAAAAGTAGAGTCAATTTTTTCATTTCAGAGTAGAATCAAGCCCTTTGCATTTTCTATTTTTATTTTTATTTATTTTTTTTCTAATTAAAGTCAAGCCCTCCCTCTTTTCATTTTAAATTAAAGTCGAGTCCTTGCATTTTTCTTTTTAAATTAAAGTCGAGTCATTGCATTTTCTCTTTTAAATTAAAGTCGAGTAATTCATAAAGTTTTCAAGTAGAGTCTTTTCTTGAAGTAGATTTTTAGTTACAAAAATAGAATCACGCTCGTTAAATATTGTGTGGACGTCCGTGGCCTGCAGCAGCATTGCACTCAGGAGTGCATTTGGATACCCAAGCATGTTGATTTTTAATTCAGAATAATCGTATTTTAATCATATTTTTTCATGTTCATAATTTCATAATGTGTATGTATATATACGAGATATATGCATATTTCAATGTCAACACAGCTCTACCACGAGTTGCAAAATGACTCTTATGTGGTAATCATTATCGTTATCATCCCCATCCACGCCCTCATTACCTTTTTGCAATATGATTCTGATTATTCCGATTAATCTGATTAATCTGATTATTCTGATTATTCTGTTCATTTTGGTTATTCTGATTAAAAATCTACAAGACTTGATGACAAATCAAAATGCCTGCATTCAGGAATGCAGATGAATATATAAAATGGCAGCCAGCACTCAGGAGTGCATATTAAAATATGTCAAGGATATACATTTTTATTCCAAAATTATTAACAAATGAATATGAGATGAACGATATAATAAATATATATGAAAGAGGGAGAAAGAGAGGGAGAGAGGAGAAAGAGAGAAAGAGGGAGTATTTTTATTATATATATGAAAGTTTCATAAGAAATATTAAAAAGATATAATGAATGATACAAAGATTATTAATAAATGTTTATACATATTTGAAAGAAATATAAATATTTTTTGGAATAAAAAGGTATAAGTCTTGGTATATAAATGAAACGAATAAAATAGCTTGCCTGCACTCAGAAGTGCATATGAAAGGTTCACAGTAAGTACATGATTGCATTCAGGAATGCAAATGAACAAATTATAGTAAGGATGTACATTTCACATTCGGAATGATGAAAAATGAATGAATGAATGCACTAATAAGAATACCTAATGAAGAAATATATAAATACGTCAATTTCTGGTAATATTTTTTTTTAATATATTAAACCTGTCTAACAATAAATAAATGAAATTTTATTTTATTCCATATATGATAATTTAATGATATTTAAATGGTGCAAATGGATCAAAAGAAAATTTGAATCATTCTGATAAGAAATGTGTAAGCTTTGCTAGATGAATGAAGCGACAAAATGGCAGCCAGCACTCAGGAGTGCATATTAAAATATGTCAAGGATATGCATATTTATTCCAAAATTATCAACAAATAAATATGAGATGAAAGAGTTAATCAATATATACGAGAGAAAGAAGGAGAAAGAGAGAGAAAGAGGGAGTATTTTTATTATATATATGAAAGTTTCATAAGAAATATTAAGAAGTTTATTAATGAATGATACAAAGATTATTAAGAAATATTTATACGTATTTAAGAGAAGTATGAATATTTTTTGGAGTAAAAATGCATAGGTCTTGGTATATAAATGAAGCGATGAAATGGCTTGCCTGCACTCAGGAGTGCATACGATACACAGTAAGTACATGCCTGCATTCAGGAATGCAGATGAACGTATTATAGTAAGGATATACATTTCTCGTTTCGAATGATCAAAATGAAAATGCACTTATGAAAGTATATAATAAATAAATAAATATTTAAATATTCCAGTCTTATCTTATTTTTTTAAAGAAATAATATTTATTTCATAATAAATAAAGATTATTTCTTATTCCTCCTAATATAATAATGTATTTATATTTACATAGAGTGCAAGTGAATGAAAAGAAAATTTGAATCATTCTAAATTAGAAATGTATAAATCTTGCTAAGCGAGCGATATGATACAAAAATAACAGCCTTGCACTCAGGAGTGCATAAAATATGTCAGGGGTATATATTTTTATTCCAAAATTATTAATAAGTGAATATAAAATGACAGAATTAATAAGTATGTATATGAGAGAGAAAGAGAGAGAGAAAGAGAGAGTCTTTTTATTACATATATGAAAGTTTCGTAAAAAATATTAAGAAGATATAATGAATGATATAAAGATTATTAGTAAATGTTTACATATATTTGATAGAAATATGATTATTTTTTGGAATAAAAGTGTATCAGTCTTGGTATATAAATGAAGCGAATGAAAAGGCTTTTCCCACACTCAGGAGTGTGAGGGAAAATAGTTCAGGGACAGGTTTGCATTCAGGAATGCACCTGGGATACTCAAGCATGTAGATTTTCATTTCAGGATAATTTAAAATTTTTTATATGATTATTAGTAAATCAATAATTTTTCTTTATCTTTTTTTATGTACATTCGTTTGTGATGATTATATACTTATATACATATACTTTATCCAATGCCAACATAGTCTTATCACAAGTTGTAGGATGGCTCATTTATTGTAAGAGTCATTTTATGACTTGTATGAATATAATCATCATCTTATATAGATTCTAATTATTCTGATTAAAAATCTACAAGACTTGATGTAGTTAGGGATCTTAGGATTTGTTAAGGCAAGCAGTGACGATAAAATAAATTAACAAGAATAATATGCAACAATGTATTAAAACTATATTTTGTCTTTAATATGTGTAATATTTTCATATATAAATTTTATATATAATCTTATTTTTTTCTTTCAGATTTAATATTTCATTACTATTTTATATATAATATACAAACTACATGATTTGAAAATTGTGAAATTATATTACTGTATTTTTTATAATTTAATAGATAAAAATGTCGTACATATAAACGATGTAATATGTACATCAGACACTTCGCGTTAATATAAACGTAATAATGTAAGATATATGTAATCCATCGATTAAATATAGATCTAATCTCGTTATGGATATGTTTATGGCGGTATACAAAATTGTGTATGCATTTTATAATACGACACAAGGTGCAGTATACTTTTACTCTCCCCTTTTTTTTTCTTTTTTTTTAACGCGACTTAATTCTTAAATATTGTGAAACATTCACAATTCTTTTCCTTTTTCTCATAACGTGTCTTGAATGATTTACATTATGTATGTTAATTATATTAAACAATTGATAATTTATTATGCAATTATATCTTTATGTGTTTCTATATATTTATATATTATTCTATATATTTCTATATCATTCTATATATTTATATATATTTTTATGTATTTCTATATACTTGTATATAACATGCACTCATAAGTTCATATTTTTATTTAAATTTAGAACATGTTTACTAATGCATCGAGAATTCGATATATTCAATGCCAATTTTATGGCCATTTTAATACATTTTTTTTTTTTCTTTTATTTCAGCATTACAATCTATGGCGAAATATATACGTATATAATTTTTTACTTATTAAATTATCAAAATTATGAAAATATTTTGCCCATAGATTGTAGATAAAAATTTTGTCTTTCCACACATGCCCTTTTATATAGTTTTCTGTTACAGAGAGGCGTCGCTTTCATGTTTCAAGATTAAATATTGCAAAATATCCTTTTATATATCAGTGGGTATTAACAACAGTGGTGAAAATGATTTTTCAAGATTTGTCATATTATCATAGTGTATGACATAAAAATAAATTGATAAAGATTATGAATTCATCATGCAAAATTTGTGTTTCAGGTTTTCCAAGTGCTTGGATTAACAAGAAATCAATGTGAAATAATAATGTGGGAAGATAATCTAAGTAGGTATTGATAGCGAATGAAGAATTGAAATTATAAAAAATAAAAAATTGAAATATTCAATAGATTTGAACTAAACGTAGTTAATTTCTGTTTCAGGAGATATCATCCAAATTGGCAAAATTCGATTCCACTCTTCGTTGGTTGTTCTTTTCGTTCGTGAAATATGTATGTGTGCAAGTATATGTGTGTATAAAATAATTCTTAGTTTAATATATTTTTTATTTTTAGAAAGTAATAAAATTATAAAATTCTTATGTCCACAGGTTTTTTGTTTATTATATAAAATATGCATTTTGATTTTGATTGTTTCTTGTCTAATTATAAAATGTTTTTAATACTTTATGTTCACAGGTGACTGTGAACAGCAGGATGCTAATTTATTATATAAAATTCGCACATTATTTCGATTACTTCTTGTTTAATTATAAAATGTTTTTAATGTTTTATGTTCACAGGTGACTGTAAACAGCACGATGCTAATTTAAATAAAATTCACACATTATCTCGATTGTTACTGTTTTAATTATAAAATATTTTTGATGTTTTATATTCACAGGTGATTATAAATGATGATTTATTATAGGAAATATGAAATTCTCATATTATTTTGATTGCTGCTTGTTTAATTATTAAATATTTTTGACGTTTTATGTTCACAGGTGATCGCTACTTCATTATATGAAATTCGTATATTACTTCGATTGCTTTTTGTTTAAATATATGGTTTAGATTTTTTATGTTCACAGGATTTCAGCATCGTGTGCAGTAGGGTTTCACATTAGTTTAATGAGAATAGAATTCCATAAAGGGCTCTATTCTTAACCGGGTAGGTAGGTCGATATCAAACGAATTCATAAGTTTTCATCTAGTCATGATCGATTAGAAAAAAATTTTTGATTCGTTTCGCGATTGATTTTGCTTCTTTTTTCTAATTATAATTATAATTTTCTAATATTATAATAATTATTATTGAATATGTCATAATAACGATTTTATATAATAGCTTTCAAAATAATTTATATTAGAAGTAGAGTCTTTAGCCCGTGGGTCTCCGTATGCAGCAACCTCCATGTGGTGGGACCTGGAAATCGATATTACTTACGATATATGATAAATGTAAATAACGTAAGTACTGTCGAGCTAATGGCTGCATTTAAATTCAATCAAAATTTATTATGTTCTATGATGATTTTAACTATTTTTCCACTTTGTTTATTTCTCATATTTCGATAAAGATATAAATAGATTAATTTCTTATTTAACAAATTCATTATTATAGTATATATATATATATACATATTCAATACATATAAAATTAAATACATATATACATATGCAACATATATTTTTATTGATATATATAATAAAATTGTGTGTGTAAATTATTGTTTGTGTGAATAAAAAATTACGTCTAGGCTTTCAAGTAATTAAGAGGAGCCAGTTGCTACTGTATGTTTCGATAATGGATTGTGGTCTTATCATATATTTTTTATTTTTATCAGATTCTTAATTGAAATTTGAAACTTAATTATCATGAACATTAACATCTTAGTAATTATCTTTTTTCTTGCCTTTACAATTTTTATCGTTGATGTAATGTTATCTATAATTTTTCTTTAAAAAATGTATTTTAGAAAAAAGCAATTCATATATTTTATATTTTTATTAATCATATAGTATATATTCGATTCCTCAATTGTTCGATTTCTCGATTGCATCATATATCAAAATGTAGAATTACGCGTTTAAATGATTTATAGAAATAGATTGATAATAGAAATAAAAAATGCATCTATATATCTATATTCTATTGTATTATAGTATTATATATCCTCTTTTTGTATCAGATGATCATCGTTGAATTCTCTAATATCATCTATTCTCAATTTTTGCATATATAGAAAATTAAATATAATTACTTTACGGTTGATCGAAGAATTTTTAGATTTCTTGAATTTTTCCAAATTTATAGATGTTTGAAGTTTAATACTACCATATTATTTATTTAACGTTCTATCACTGTTTAATTTATATTTAATTAAATTCATTTCCTATTACTGCAATAATAAATTTTATATTTATCTCTACAGTAATACTTATTAATAAAATATTTAATTATTGAAAATGTATGTTTCAGGTGTGCGGCTTTAATTGGTACATAAATTTGGTTTGCTTATTTATTATTAATATTTATAGATACAGAACAAAATTGCATACTTTAGCATATTAATGCAATTTTATTCCACTTGTTTCTGTGATTTTCTATATACATTTTATTTTGAATGTTTTAGATACTTAACGATGAGTATATGTGATATATAAAGTTACACCGAAAAAATTAATAGAAAATCTGAACAGTATGTTATCTTTATTAAATTATATATAATTAACAC
This sequence comes from Vespula vulgaris, assembly GCF_905475345.1. Taxonomy (NCBI): domain Eukaryota; kingdom Metazoa; phylum Arthropoda; class Insecta; order Hymenoptera; family Vespidae; genus Vespula; species Vespula vulgaris. The sequence continues at coordinate 1,160,804 of NC_066603.1, read as the reverse complement.
AGAATAATTTTATTTTTTACAATATCTTGCACGTTGATAATATATAATGCTAAATATTTATTTTCTTATTTTTATTGCATGCTATTACAAGATTAATTTAAGGCAAATCAAATAAAAATAAAAATGGCTATTTAATCGATTAATATTATTAATATTAATGTTAATGTTAATTTCTTACTTAATGAAACATACTGGATATCTTATAATCAGATTTCCAATAATTTTGAAATCCATTTCTATTAAAAGTTATATGGTGATCGCAATACATAGGATTGGGACAAGGTTATCAGCTGATACCAACGCACAGAACATTTTCAATAAAATTGAAATCCTCTATAGCGTATTGATAACTTTGAAATAGGTATACATCTGTGAGTTACGTATCTAAAATATTAATCTATTCTTTTATTCTCCGATTTTATATCTTTATTAATCATCGTGTAGCGGTTGCGAGGAGAGAAATTCGTTTTTCCTAATAGAATATTTATCCGATCTGTATTTCTGTGAATAATTTTATACGTTTCGCCAATATTCTCTGTCGTTTAATTTATTGATTTGATTGATAAATAATTACCATTTGATTGTAATAAACTTTTAACGTATAATCGCATTTATTAGAATACAATGGCACCCTTATTTATAAATCAATCAAATATAAATTCGATATTTTATATTATTAATCTTATCGTGTTTTACGGCCATTGAATCAAGTTGAATTCACGAATAGATGAGATTACGAAAAAAGAAAAAAAATAGATTTTTTATAAACATTCACGACGATTATTTATCCATCAATTCGATAATTTTGAGAAATATTTTATCGGATAAAATGTGAAATATTTCATCGTAGAAGGCGTTGTCGTAAAAAATAATTAGCTCTTTCTTTTTCATGCGACATTTATTCTTGAGACAATACTCGTTCGTCATTTCATATAATCACAAGATTAGGATCAGAAGGACCAAAGGGGATGACTTAGAGCTAGGGGATGAGAGAAGCTGGTTTAAACGCTAAGTGGTCGTACGTTGGTAATTCAGGCATGCGCTCGTAAGGTGGCGGCTGGTTTAACCTGGTGAGGGCTTCGCAAGAGGGCGAAGGAAGAAGAATCAAGGACGAGAAGGCGGGAGTATGAGAGAGTAATAGCGCGCGCGCGCAGCCGACGTGTTAAAAGGGAGTTGTGTGCTTGCGATACGATGCTGTGGTACCCTCGTTCTCGTTGAAATCGCCTCAGTTCATTCGCGACTCTCTTGACACGAGGGTGAGCGGAACATACCGGTAGTCTATATTTCTTTTTCGTATCGTCATTCGCGATCGCGTTTTATCAGTGAAAGTGTATTACTTGGAACGAAAATACGATTATACCAGAAAGACGCATCATGTTTGTTAAATATCTTTCATTATCAGGATCATTATCATCGTCATCTTGTCGTTCGATGGACGATAAAAACGAAGAACACATTTCTGAGAAAAATCATAGATCAATCGTCGCAGATTAGATTTTTGAAATTATTCTATCAGAGATGTCGATCACGAAGATTATCGTTCCGGTGCAGATGGATATCCTAAGGATGCTGATTCAACTTAAGTTAAAGATCATTCTCGTTGCGTTGATGTTTTATATGGACACAGCTCTAGCCGGAAGTTGCAGTGCTGCGAAGCTTTGTTGTCAAGGAAGAGACTCCGGTTGTGTCATACAAAAGGAATCGCCTAATGCCATTATCGAGAGTCCACGAGACAAACCGTGTTATTGCGATCACGCGTGTCTCAAACTCGCTGATTGTTGCGACGATTTCAAGGAAACTTGCGGCGGTACGTTTTTGTGAGAATTTTCTTTTTCCTTTCTCTTCGTCTCTCTCTCTCTCTCTCTTTTTTTCTGGGATTCCTTCCTAACTTTTTGAATTCTCTTGGCTTTTTTCTTTTTTTAAGTGTATGTATTAATTCATTAAATATAGATTATATATAGGTACTAATGAAGTATAAGAAGAATTCGCAGCAACTTTATACGATCCCTCCAATTAAAACTTTTTTCTTTCGACGAGTTTTTTTTTACTATACTTTTAAGTGGACTATATAAAAAAAAGTTTTTTCTTTTTTCCTTTCAAGGATTATGAAAAACCCATGAAATATAGCGATGTTACGTTGTGCAATGATGAACCGAGGTAAACCACTTTGAAAATTTTCCATCCTTCGTAGATCTTAAAAGTTATTTTGATATCCAATAATTTTTAAATGAAATTATACGAGTTAATTTTGAGTAAATTTATTTTTTCATTTCGAAGTTGTATAATTACGTAGAAATTTAAAGATAGTTACCTTAGGAAAGTTTATTCTGTGTAAAGCGACGAGTTATGGAAAATTTGTTGGATTTTTTTTCGATGAAAGAGAAAAGTTATTAACTTTTTCTAATATTCATATATATAAGACGTTTATATATATATATATATATATATATATATATATATATATATATAAAAGACTTAAAGCAATAAAAAATATAAGAGGGAAGTAGGTAATTGCAGTGCTCGATTCAATGTCGATCGCATTAATTTGCTTTAGGATTTATGATTGCGAGAAAAAAAGTAATAAAATAGACGTCAAACAAATGGATGGATAGACTCAAGCTCGAAATTGACATGACAAATGCAATAAATTCAATGTGGTGGACGTTTTCAACGCGTACCAAGTTTCCTTCGTAATCTCGTTTAACGCTTTCCGCACGATTTTCACGATCGACTTTATATACATATATGTACATGTATTAACAATAGATAACGCAAAAATATGATGCATCTAGTGGTCTATAAACTTTTGTTATTAGATATATATCTATTGTACGGACGTGTCTTTCTCAACAAATGAGTTAGAGCTATGAGAAATCGATATTTCGAATTAATAGGATTTGATTTCGCTCGACCTAATTTTTTCTTTTTTTTTTTCTCTTTTTTTTTAGAGAGGAAGAGAGAAAGAGGGAGACAGAGATAGAAATAAAGAAAAAAAAAATTGTATCGTTTAATTAAAATCGTGAAATCGCGTTTTAAACCAGCGAGTTGATGAGAATAGAAACGAAAGAACAAGTGATAAGGTAATTCTGTTAATGGTTTTTCATCTGACGATTATAATTAAACTTGAAAGTTCAAATTTTACTCTAAAGGCTTATTATTACTTTTCGTTGACGTGTTTCCGTCGAGGGAAAATCCGAATTGAGGACTTTTCTTCTTCGAGATTTATCGCGACGTTTTACGACTATCTGAGGTGAATTTGATAAAGTGAGAGGGAGGGAGAGAGAAAGAGAGAAAGAGACTTTAAGTACGGAAAAGGAGCGATAGTGATTTGCGAAGGAACGAGGAGGTGCGAAGCTCTGCCGGAAAACGATTATCTTGCTTCCGGACCGGACGTAAAGAGTCTTCTGTCATCTCCAAGACATAAGAAGCTCTACCATCACGTTCCTCGTATTATTTGTTCTTACTGTTAACCAAGAGGAATCGAGTATTAAATAGAAAAATCGATTCGATTTGTTCTTTTTTTTTTTTTTTACTTTTCTTTTTTTCTTTTCTTCGTTTCTATCTCGAAAACAATTCTTTTCTTATAACATTAGATTTATTAATTTTTACTTTTTTATCCTATAATGTTTCAACATATAATTGGGTTTCATTAAAAAAGAATCTATCGATTTATATCTGATTTTATATTAATATGTCCTTTTTTCCAAACACACGAAAGTTATCCCTCAATTTGTAGCAGTTTAGAAATAACGTGAAAAACAGTTTACCTCGATGCACGTATGTATATATGTTGTATATATGTACGTATGAATGAAACGATTTGTTTATTATTCTGGTAAACGATTTTTAAATTACCCTCATATTTCGACGTATAATAGAGTTTTCGTGGCAAACGTTATAATGTTTGTCTCTTTGTTAGCAACGAGTTCTCGAAACCCGAATGGATGAAATAATTTAGCTCGACGTATACAGAATCGATCGATCACCGCGCCCTGTTTAGGGATCGAGGCTAATATAAAGGGAATAGGTTATCAAAGGATGGATGGGTCCATAACACAACGTCTTTCTTTCACATATCACGTATCATAGAATTTCGATTTATATAATATATATATATATATGTCTTCTTTTTCTTTCCTATTAAATTTTGAACAATAGCTCCAATTTTTTTTCTTTTCTTTTTTGTTTTTTTTTCTTAAATATTTTTTTTATATTTCGATAGTGATTTGATTAAGAATAGGTCTTTGAACATTCGAGAAATCTCTCTATTATTCTCGTATGATACGAGTTCGTCGATGGATCTATTCACAATGAGAAACGAAGAATTCGTCATGAATGAATCGATCCATCGTATTACTCGCTTATACGTACATATGTACATATGTATATACGTTTTTCTATTAGTTCTATTGAATTCGAACGTCGAAAAAATGGGCCTCAGTTGGTATTCATAATCCCTTTTTCTTCTCTCTCTCTCTCTCTCTCTCTCTCTCTCTCTCTCTCTCTCTCTCTCTCTCTCTCTCTCTCTCTCTCTCTCGTTTTTTTTCTTTTTTAAGTTCGGTGATCTGAATGTCTCTTTGTATTTGTAAATCACTAGAAATCTACGAAGCATTCACGTAGAATGAGCCTTCACGCATATTTCAACGTGTTCCTCTTTTAAGCAAAAATCGTTTGATTGTTCTTCATTTCAGAGCGTTTAAATGCGGATAATAACAAATCTTTTCGGAAAAATGAATCTATACATTTTTGCCATGAAATAAACTGCGAGTATTTTCGGAAGAGTTGTTGCACCGCGATGCAATAAATAATGTCAGTTATATAAAAGGATGAAACGGCTACATTTCACCAAGAAGATTATATTGCACGAATAACAACGCAACGACAATGAGAAAAAGAAATACGAAAAGCCGATAGCTATTTTGTCGGTAACATCGTTGGACAGCTATCTTTATAATCGTGATTTTCTTCTATTCAATATTCGTTTCAGGTTTTAAATTTTAACAATTTTTTCCCCCTTACTTTTTTATCTCGACTAATCTGCATTCGACATGTACGTGTGCGATGGTCATCATGAAACTAACCTGACACACACACACACACACACACACACACACATTTTTTCAGTTTCTGATGCTGATCAACGTTATAATAAATAATAACAATTTGTATTGTTATTATTGTTATTCTAAAATAATATATCTTTTTCCTAATTTACCTTTTTCTTTTTCTTTTTTTTTCAAATATTTTAATCAGAACACTCGCATAAAATTACTTCCACATAATTTCTCCTAAAGAATATAGCTCTATGTATGTATACAAATTGTAGATCTTTCTCCTCTCTTGCAGTCGTAGATTGCATAGTGAGCGAATGGAGCGAGTGGTCGGCATGCAACACCAGATGCGGTAGTGGAACACAAAAAAGAAGTCGCAGCGTACAAATCTCGGAGAAAAACGGCGGGAAGCATTGTCCTAGACTGGATCAAATCAGGAGCTGTCGAAGCTTTCAATCTTGTCACTCTGGCATTCTTCGTCCTCTACTTCACGACAGGAGTGAGTGATCACGCGTGTATCACGAGAAAATTGCTTTCGTTTTGCTCGCTTTTTCGCTTCGTCTTGCTTGCTCTCGTTACTCGATACTCGTTCGATTTATCATTCGTTTTTTTTTTGGTTGGTTAGTTAAACGGGATTAGTGGATGGGATGGGATGGGATGGGATGGGATAGAGAAGAACTTTTTGTTCATTTTTTGTTTCTTTTTTTTCGATTATGCCGAACATGCTCCAGACGATCGACGATTTTCGATTGATCTTTCGTAGGTGTGACACTACTCTCCTTCTTACCTGACGACTACAACGATACAGAAGTTGGCATTGGAAATGAAATACCCAGAATGAGGTAAGAGAAAGAAAAATGAGAGAGAGAGAGAGAGAGAGAGAGAGAGAGAGAGAGAGAGACAGAGAGAAAAAATGTGCCCTTTTGCTTCATATACTTTTTTCTTTTTTCTTTCTTTTTTCCTTCTCGTTCTAACCTTCTTTGCAAAATGCGATTTGCTCGCACTTGTTTGCACTCACGCGCTTATTTATACAGCTACCTTTTCGTTCGTCCGTTCGTTCGTTCGTTCGTTCGTTCGTTCATTCGTTCATTCGTTCCTGCGTTCACTTGCTCTCTTACGTTTTTATTACGAACATACCGTTAAACGAGACTCTCTTTGCTGCAAGAATCCTATCTCTTTATACAAATGCAAACATTTGCAGGAAGATTTATCTCGAGAAAAAACTTATTTCTTTACGTTATATTAATTTTTCTACGTGATTTCCAAGCGATAACATATTTATTCATTTGCTCAATTAATAGATTCCACGTACGTCAGAATGATAATTTTCCAGTATAAATATTTTCGCAATTAGTTTCGTATTAATTTATTGATGCAATCTCGAATGAAACTACGTTAATAATTTATTTTATTATTTAACTGATACGTGTCATTCGTTTTTCTACAATGAAGTCATTAACATTCATTTTTCCCTATATCAATTTTTTAATAATGTTTCAATCGCGCTTACATTTTTATGAAAACGTCAGAAGAAACGAATTCTGCTTTGGTTACACGTCATGGTACTTCATAGACTTCCCGGTGACAATTTCTACTTTTCTTTTTTTTTTTGTTTTGTTTTTTCCAATTTATACGACTTTTTTTTTATAACGTCGCCTAACAGCTCGACAAAACGAAATTCGATGCTGACAGCCCGCTGAAAATTGTCGCACGCACGTACGTACGCTTTTGGACATTTTCGCGCCACGTCGATGTAAACGAGAGACAGAGAGAGAGAGAGAGAGAGAGAGAGAGATAAATTTACAAGTCTATCGATCGAACGTACACATATGTATGTATTCATTTATCCATCTATCTATCTATCTATCTATCTATGTATGTATGTATGTATGTATATATGTATGTATGTACTATATATAGATAATACGAGCTGCTGCTTCCGGAAAATTTTCCATGAAAAATCCATCGGTAGACCGAGATACGAGCTGTGAACAAAACGTTTATCGTTATTGATAACTAATAAAGCTCATCGATTGTTTGCTGCTTTTAATTCGAATTTTAACGTGAGTGAATCGAATGCTCTATAGATGTATATGGCAACATTATCTATTAATTTATACATTATAAGTTAAACGTTTCCTTCCTTTCTTTTTTTCTTTCGTTTTATTTTCCTTGCATTTACTTTTGAATCGATCTTTTCATTTTCTATGACAAATGCGAACAGTAGTTATTCATTTTCGATCAATCAAGGCATTTTTTTACTTTTTATTTTTTTTTCTTACTTTTTCGTGACGTACGGTAGAACAATTTCAAATATCACGTCGTATAATAAACGAATAAGGTTGTGGTACACGTGAATGGGCGTGTCTCCGGCGGCAATTTACTCTCAAAGTGGCTGGGAATATACGCGCTCGGTCACACACATTGCAAACATTATTTTTCGAGTGTACGTAACTGCGAAAGTAGTGAACAGAAAATAAAAAAAAAAAGGAAAAAAAAAAGAAAAAATTCATTCTCCAGACAGAACGTGGGTGGAGAGAAAAAAATTGCTCGAGAGAATGAGGAAAATGTTGTTTGTACAAGCGACATTGATATGGACATATAATATATACGTACATGCAGGCGGATGTATAATTTCGTTGATCGAGTCGTATACATGTCATTGAAATACTTTTAAATCATGTGATTGACGTCTATCGAGATAAATTCACCCTTTAAAATAGTTAAAAAGATCTTTCGATGACATATGTGGGTCACGCAAAAACTGATTCTCCATGGTATCTATGCCTGCGAATTTGTCCCCTTTTCTACTCTTTTTCTGTTTCTTTTCCCTTTTTTTGCAAATTCGGACTTGACAGTTTTCCTCTGTTCCATATATTTTATTTTTCTTTTTTACGTATATTAAATTTTAATGTTTAATACGAAATATACAGAAAATAGTCTCGCTCATTTGCATTTGAAATTCTTGAATTTACTTTCTTTTTTTAATGATTGAAAATTTTAACAATTTTCATTTGGACGTTCCGTTTAATTTAACAAAATTTTTCTTTTCTTCTATTTCTTTTTTTTCTCTCTCTCTCTTTCCCTCTCTTTTTTAACATACAAATGTTAGCTTACTCGGTAAAAGTTTGACAGGTTGACAGATCTCCCTCTCTTTCTCTCTCTCGCACAGAAAAAGAGATAAAAGTTTTCTTTTCTCCCAAAATATTTCAAATTTTCTAACGTTCAATAATGTATTTGTAGTAAAAAAAGCGAATTATAGTAGAGGTTTATAAATTTTTAAAAGCTCCATTTCAAACCACATTCTCTGCATTTTCACTTCTGATCCTTCTCGCCTGTCAACTCAGATAGGATATCACGATGTTACTTCTAATCGAATCGTTCCTACCTTTCAGCCAGAGATGTGTCGCCTTCACCATCGTGCGTGCCTCTAGAGCTTGCAAACGGATATCTTCTTTCTTGGTCGAAGGTAAGGATGGATATCGTAGACGTATGCATATAAGAAAAATAGATACAAAAGAGACAACCAAACAAAAATCCTATTATTTGTGACACGTGTTATACCATGTACCGTCGTCAAATAAAAAAAATAAAATAAAATAAAAAAAGAAAATAAAGGCAATTGAATATTTTCGACGAGAAAAATAGAAAACGAAGAAATTAAGATGATCGAGAAAAAATATCGAAATTGAACGATCCGGTGTGATGAATTTTTTATAGAATATTCTTGTTTGTTTTCGGTTTGTTTGTTTGAAATCTCTGTTAGCGAAACTTTTCATCAACGTCACTATAATATTTTTCTCCGTGTAAAACATCGGTCAGGAAAAACCCGTCGAATCTCGTACGAGAAATAACAGGAAGATTTCTCGTTTTGAATACAAACTCGTCTATTCTCTCTCTCTCTCTCTCTTTTCTCTTACTCTCCCGCAATATACCTAGTGTCCCAGTGGTGTATGGTCTCGTTCTCGTCACAGCCGTCGAGTGAACGAGCGACATCATAGTGTTTTTTTTTATCTCTGCCAAATCGGCCCTCCACGACGATTTAGAACGCGGCGTTATCCTTATCGAAGAATCGCCGACACCAGAGTCGTGTTTCCGGATATTGCGGATACGCGGTGAAACGGAGATAACCGATCTTTTTCTCCATACATAGTATAACAGTACGCCCGTTCTCCGATAGATTTACCGCGAAAGTGCTGATCGTGTGTTACGATTGTACCAGAGAGATATGATTCCATTTTTTATTATTCTTTTTGTTTCTTATTCCTGTCTCTCTCTGTTCATGAAAAATGTTATTTTACGTGAGTTCTTTTAGCTGATACCATAACAAACGTTGATTTAAAAGCTAATATATCAAAGTAAAGCTCACTTCGGTGTATAAAGACAACAAATCTATGGAAAAAATTTTCGTTTGAAAACAATTCATTATTTTTCTTTCTCTTTCCTTTTTTTTTCTTTTCTTGCTTTCCTTAATAAATATATCTTTCTTTTAAAGGAGATCACATTTTGGGTATACATTTCCTTTTATCGATTTCATTCACGATCGTAAAATAGTTGGATTTCTTGTCCCTTTTTTGTTTTCTTTTTTAGGTACGAGAATATGCGTTGAACGACACGAGGATGACGAGGAGGATGAGGATGAGGAAAGCGAGGAGGGGAAAGGAGGTGGTGGTGATGGTGATGGTGGTGGTGGTGGTGGTGGTGGTGGTAGTAGTAGTAGTAGTAGAAGAGATGGTAGAAGAGGGAACTTGCTCGTGGGTATTGGCAGATGGAAACTATCGACGTCCGTCGACGGCGGAAGTGCCGCTAGAACGGCGATGAATTCGAGCTGCCACGGGAAATGGATAGGCGATTCAAGGCTCCTCATCGATTGCGACGATCCAAGTTGTGGAGAAACCACGACGACGCGTCTACGGGTTTCTAGACGCCTACGGAGAAGCTTGGAAACTCGGGATGATCTAAATGAGGATTATGATGATATGGAGGATGATTTTAGAAGGACCAAACCAGTCAGAGAGAGATTCAGAAGGTGGAGGAGAAGTAGACGACGAAAGAGGAGCAGAAGAAGAAGAAACAACGTATTTGTCAAATCCTAATCACGATAATGATGATGATGCTGATGACGACGACGACGACGACGACGATGATGATGACGATTACTACCTTTCTTTTCGATGATATTTCTTTTTTTTTCATCCAGGTGATTTTCGTTTTTTTCCTCCGCACTTTCTGTTTTTCCTTCTTTCTCTCTTCGTGATATTTTTTTCTCGTTAATTCTCTCCAACAGTGTTTGTTGAACACCTAAAAGTTTTTATTCCAACAAAGTTTTGTCCTTGAAATAATTAATTGTCCTTGCTTTCTTTCGTTCTAATTAACGAAATACTATTTATAATACGAACAGTAAGATAGAGATATCTCTTTGTCGATATGAAAATTTATGAAGAAAATGAGTATATAAATAAATGAATAAATAATTGAGTGTACGATCCTGAAACATAGAGGTATCATCGAAGTACCATTCTCCTTTGTATTCCTTCTTTTAACGAGACGATGGGATTACGAATACATCGTCGCGTGATGAATCGTTATTAGCTAGATATGATTTACACGATTAGTGTAATTTAGAGATGGAACAAAGTGATTAGAAATTTGGTTAGGAAAATGGACCAGAGAGAAACTCTCGGAAATTTGAAAGGGTAAGCCAAGTTACTAGATACTATATACACATTTGTCGATACACGCCGACTCACGTTATTGAAAGAGATAGATAGATAGATAGATAGATAGATAGATAGATAGAAAAGTCGATGACGAGATGAGCAAAATGTAAAAGCAAACTCCGTCAATAAAAGGTACTTGCACTTACCAGCAAGCACCATTTCGAGATTATTTTGACGACTGAAATGTTCTTGAAACTTTGGCTCGTGTGTATGTCCTCTCTTCATAATTTTTCGCATAGCTTTCCTTCTCTCTTTCTATATTTCCATTTTCGTAGCTTTTCACTCGACTTTTGTAACGAAAATTTTTCTCTTTTTTTTTCTCTTCTTCTTCTACTTCTACTTCTTCCTTTTTATTTTTTAACCGTCTCATGATCTCAATACGTCTGCAACCGCGACGACAGAGATGACGATACTGAAAGCAAAAGCTCATTGCATCGAAGAGGTTGCTTCTTGATTGAATAGCTTTTTTTTTTTATTCTTTCTTCTCTTATCCATTCGTATACACACCGTGTATCATTAATCTTGAAGCTTAGAGATAGATAACGGATGTTTCTATAGGATGATCATACAGTTTAGGTTTTTCCTTTATTCCAAATAAAGGTGCGGGAGTATGTACTATGAAATAAATTCATTAGAAATTCCAATTTGTCGAGTTATTACAAAATTAGTGTGTTAATTTTTTGAAGGAAAAAAAATATACAACAGTATTATCTTCAAGTTTAAAAGTTATCGATTAGACAAACAGGACAATCTCGAAAACAGGAAAAGATCGGAAAAAAAGGAAGAAATAAAATAGGACAAGATCCGTCGAGGCTCTTAAACGGATTTTGTGGTCAACGTGGCGTGTGGTGCCATTCTATTTTTTTTCTTTTCATTTTAATACCACTGTAATTTGAACCACTGTATCCTGAACGAGAGACATATAAAAGCAAACAACTCAGTACTGTTTCTTCAGAAGAAATCGAAAAATCGAAGCTTTTACATGCAGTAGTAGTTGCTTCAAATTTCTGTCGATAGTATCATCGTTTTCGACGTATTGTCAGCGTTACGTCTTGTTAGTTATAAAATTTATTTCGACTTTGACACGGCTTCGATATGTCGAACGACGATTCTAAGTCTGGAATTCTTTATCTTTTCGATCGGCCTGCCGAACCAGTTTATGTGCCTAAAGGAGACAAACGTGTCGCTTTTGACATACCACCTGATTACTTGGTACGTACAATTTGATAGAGATCGCATGATTTATTCATCTTTTTCTCTATCTCTTTTTTTTCATTTTATTCGATCTTTATTTTATATATTTTTCTCGACGTGTTCTATATTTGATTTTTATATCGCACGTATAGCCCGATCAATATCGCCCTGCTGCCGTTGACATATTCAATCGATTCGGCGAAACGACCGATTCGAAGATATCCGTAAAGCAGATTAGTTTACCGGATCTTAGTATTCCCATGCAACTTGGACGAAGGGACCCCTTTTCTTTGTTCATTCCGGCTCATCGTAAAGTAGCTGCTCGTCTGATTGATATATTCATGGGTTTGTTTGTCTCTCTTTTTCTTTGTTTATTTTTTTCTTTCTTTTACAACAAAATCGAACGAACGGATGTAGTTTTATTCACGTAGAATTTTACGTCCTTTAGGTATGAGGACCTACGAGGATTTCCTATCGGTAGCAGTTTATTGTCGTGATCGAATGAACCCGAATATGTTTATTTACGCTCTCTCAGTTGCTATACTACATCGTCCGGATACAAAGAATCTACCGATTCCACCACTGCACGAAGTTTTCCCTGATAAGTATATAGACGGTGGTATTTTTTCTCGTGCTAGAGAAGAAGCGAACATATCGTCCGCCGGTCAAAGGGTAAGGCACGAAATAATTAAACAGGCTTTTCTCGAATTGTAAAGTTAAGGTTAATCAACGAGAAAAGCGATAAAGATTAGCTCCAACGTGTTTCTTATTAGCTATAGTAGTCTCAGTTGATCTCATTTTGATAGAAGACGAAGCTCCTACATACATAGGTACGTTTAGTTCGTATTACCTTGCATTTAGATTCCCATCGAAATCCCGCGGGATTATACTGCTTCCGATCTCGATGAGGAGCATAGAGTCGCTTACTGGAGAGAAGATATCGGGGTCAATCTTCATCACTGGCACTGGCATCTGGTATATCCATTCGAGGCCGACGTCAGGATCGTTAACAAGGATCGACGTGGGGAGCTCTTCTACTACATGCATCAGCAGATCCAAGCCAGGTGCGCCAGTAGCTAGTCATAAGCCGGATAGATCGTACGTTCTCTATAGTACACTACTACCGTCCCTAGCTTCTACACATTGAGCTAATTAACTTTTCATCCCTTACACTATGAAAGCCCTTTGATCGTTGCTAACCGATTGTTCGGTTTATTGAGCATGTATCGGTTGTGTCCAGTGATACGAGAAATTTGTATCGATTGATTGATTTCTAAGATCCTTAACTTTCGACCAGAAAAAAAGAGAAACAAGATAAAACAAAAAGAAAAGATAGGAAAAACTGGTCGAAGAAAATTAATCCAATCGTAGATAGTAAATGAATAATTGATATACGTATATATATATATATATTTATATATTTATATATATATATATATATATATATATATATATCCACCCAGATATAATTGCGAACGTCTGTGCAACCGATTGGGACGCGTGACGCGATTGATAAATTGGCGAGAACCCATTCCTGAAGGATACTTCCCTAAGTTGGACTCGTTGACGGCAAGTCGTACTTGGCCAGCTCGTCCCAGCGGTGCCGTTCTGCATGATATCAACAGGCAGGCCGATCAATTGGACTTTGACATTCAAGATTTGGAGAGATGGCGAGATCGTATTTATGAGGCCATTCATACCGGATCGATCACCAATATCAAAGGGGAAAGGGTACCACTTACGGAAAAAAGTGGTATTGACGTTCTTGGAAACATCATGGAGTCTAGTATACTCACTCCTAATTTGAATCTATACGGTGATCTTCATAATCTTGGTCATGTATTGATCTCTTACGTTCACGATCCGGATAATCGTTATTTGGTAAGGACAACCTGTTGAACGAAGGAATATTAATCGATAAGAACCAGTTGGAATATTGTTTGTCGTTGTTTAGGAAACTTTTAGTGTCATGGGTGAACCTGCTACAGCTATGAGAGATCCAATATTTTATAGATTCCATGCATTTTGTGATGATATCTTCCAAGAACATAAAAATACTCTGCCCGAGTATAGCGTACAACAAGTAAGTTTTCTCATCGTTGAAATATATCTCATTAATTTAACACACCATCTTTTATTCGAAAAAGATGATGGACGTCGTTTCTCGATCGAGTTTATTTTTTGGAATTTTTTTAACGTCTTGTTTCCACTTTCGTTATAGAATTGAACGCTCATTAACGAGTTTGGACTATTTGCTTCTTCGTGCACGACTTATCTCTCATTAAAAATTACAAGTACATATTTAAACATTAAGAAATCAAGATTTAGTATTTCTGAGGTTGAAATTTATGCAATACTTTCTTATTCCACTTTTTAAATATATATATATATATATCGAGTTAATGAAAAAAATTCAATTGAAATAAATCGTTCCATTTTTCAATCGATCTTTATTATTTTTTTTCTCTACTCTTTGTAGCTCGATTTTCCAGGAGTAGAGATCGCTGATATTCGAGTGACTACAGCGAATCAACCTCCAAATAATTTGTACACCTTCTGGAACAAGAGCGACATCGATTTGTCTCGTGGCCTCGATTTCACGCCACGTGGTCCAGTTCTCGTCAGATTCACTCATCTCAATCATACAGATTTTACCTATATAGTTGTTGCAAACAATCGTAATAATTCACCTAAAAGAGGCACCGTTCGCATATTCATGGCACCTAGAGTAGACGAACGTGGCCTGCCATTCACCTTCAGACAACAGAAAAATTTGATGATGGAGATGGATAAATTCTCGGTTATGTGTAAGTAAAACTAATTGCTACGATTCATACCTTGAATTTTCGTGTTATAATTCTTATATTAAAAACAAGGAATATATTATGTTAATGAGACATCATACTTTATGATCCATTATTCTATTATATGTTTATAGTAAATCCTGGCCAAAATACTATTCAGCGTAGTTCGACCGAATCCTCGCTAACGATTCCCTTCGAAAGAACCTTCCGAAACGTTGATGAGAATAGACCAATCAGTGGTGACAGTCTTGAACAGTTCAATTTCTGTGGCTGTGGTTGGCCACAACATTTGCTTATACCTAAAGGAAGCAAAGCTGGATTTCCTATGGATCTCTTTATCATGATATCTGATTACACTGGTGATGCAGTAAGTTTCTTCTTTTCTTTTTTATATGCTTATCGTCGAACATTTATTAATTGGATTTATTGCACAAACGAATCGATAATATTTCCTATATATTTGAACAGTGATAGTCGTGCAAAATTTACGTAGCTTATATTCATTTATCGTAAAGTAATTGTTACTATTTTCGGGACACCCTATATATATATATATATATATATATATATATATATATACACATACACATATATATAGCCATCGCTATTTAACGGTAAGAGGCGGTCAAGCGAACGCAGCATCATTATCATTGAATTAATAACCGAATTACAACGTACCTTTTGCGTGCACAATAGAGCTCCACGTTTACGTTGATCCTTCTGATTGACGGAGTACGGCAAAACCCTTTGTGCAGCTTCATCAAACGTGCATATTTAATCGTTCGTAAAATGCCCTCTATCTCTTTCTCTCTCGTTAAGCTATGTTCGAAATATTTAACATTTAAAAGCGACGGCAGTATAAAGCAAGTTTATGGGACGACTTTACCGATGGGTTTAATCCAGTTCTCGTTTTCGATCAAGCGAAAAGTTGATCGGTATTACAATTGGGAGTTGTACGAATACATCGAAAATTCGATCAGCTTTAATAATCGCTCGAATCTTAGTTATTGTGTTTGCCTCTACATGTCTATACTATAGGAGAGCTACGCCCGGGGTATTCGATAACCGATATTCAACAACATTCCGTTGTCCGAGTCGGGCACGAAGGGAATATGTAGTTATCGAAACGTTGGAATAGTCACGCGAGTTACCCTGTTTAAACTAGTATTATCCGGGGATATTAGTTGGGTCTCTGCGTCGCGTTTGTTTGATAAGATTTGATTGGATTGTCTTTTAACGTCGAAACGTTCTTGCTACCTCGAACTTATTGAACGATTGTCGAAGGCTTGTATTTGAAAGGAGTAACGAGATCAAGGAAAAGAGCGCTAATAATCGAATTTTATTCACTTTGATCGTTATAGGTAGAACAGGAAGAATCTAGCGGTTGCAAGGATGCCGCGAGTTTCTGCGGATTGAGGGACCGCAAATATCCGGACGCACGTCCCATGGGTTATCCGTTCGATCGCAGACCACGTGCTGGCGTTGATAATTTGACACAATTCCTCACCGGCAATATGGCGGTCACTACTATAACCATAAACTTTACCGATTCCGTCGTACCAAGAACTAGATCGGGAAGCATGAGTAATACATTGAACTTCGCTTGAATTGGACTCCTCCGACTATCTTTTTTCTTTTCACGCTACTTTCGTCAATGGCTTATTGGATTGGGGATACTCGTGACGTCACGATCTTCATGGGATGAAACTAATCAAAGACGAAAACGGAGAAACGTTTATTCCTCATACATTTTTCTTTTCGATCTTATTCGTATTTTTTTTTTTTTTTTATTTCTGCCTTTTTTTCTAATCGAATGAGAGGGGTCGACGTGCACAGAAGATGAAAAAGAAAAAGAAGACCATTTTATTTTCTTTCGTAATCAATGATTGTAAGCTTAGAAGTTGGTATATCCGATCTACGAATCTCTTTTCGATACTGTGGGATCTTCTATTCTCTTGGATTTATTTTTCTAAGGGAGACCATTGAAAGATCCTCGGTTGGCAAGATAAAAACACGGAAATCGAAACCGCGCGGAAAATCGAAACGTTATCCGTTTTCTGTCTCTCTCTTTCTCTCTCTCTCTCTCTCTTTCTCTTCCTACTCGGTTATCATCCTTTTATTCTATGTTTATTCGTGGTAACGATATCCCCGTTCTCGTTTCTCATCCTTCTTGCATTATTGCACGAGGAACTAGATTGTAGGAAGCAAATGGAAAAGAACAAAAAAATGAAGAAGAAAAAGAAAAAGAAAATACAAAAAGAAAAAGAAATATGATGAAATAAAGACAAAGGCGATTATGCAGATTGCTCGACGTACTTTTTGAGTTCTATTTCTCTCTCTCATTTCTTTCTCACTATCCTTTCTCTTCATATTCACTCATTTGTGTTCTCTCTATCTTTCCTAAAGGTTCAAGAAAACACAAATTGTTCCATCTCCCTTCGTCTTTCCTCTCTTGTAACAACACGATATAACGACGTAATATAATCCCGAGCACATATCTGACGTTATCCAGAGGAACATTACTCGACGTTTTCTTCCCTTCGGAATGCATTTATTCCTGCGCGTTTGTTTCTCTCTACGGAAAGTCCTGCGGCGACCAGACGAATGCGGATTTACGCTCGAAGGAGAAAAGAAAAATATATCTGTCCATGTATGTATGTACCACCTACGTGCCGCAACGACGAAGATGGATATACGCTGTTACCAACCCGACTTGAATTTTCCTCGCGGAATAATCCTTCATTTCTTTTTTTTTTCTTCTTTCCCTTTCCTTTTTTTCTCACTCGTTTTTATTCCCTTTTTTCCTTTCCGTTTCGTAGTTTCTATCTTTTACACTCTCTCTTTTTCTGTCTCTATCTCCTCGAAATAGGAGAATATTATTGCCTTTTCTTTCGCTCTCTCTCTCTCTCTCTCTCTCTCTCTCTCTCTCTCTCTCTCTCTCTCTCTCTCTCTCTCTCTCTCTTTCTCTTGAGAGAAATGAAGCATTAGGATGAAGGTAAATAGAAATACTGAAACCCTTTCTTGTTGAATCTACATGTAGTATTCAGTAATTTAATTTTATTTTCAAGAAATCTTTCAACAGATCGTTCGAGATTCTTTTTAATCTTACAAACATTTGCATTGTAATTAGTTTCTATAAATGATAATTAACATTCATATCATACAATTCATAATTACAATATAAAAGAAATATGATAAAGGAGATAATAATTAGTTCAGAACTTCACTTTGATTGGATAACAAAGTTTCTATCGTAGTTTTTCTCTATCTCTCTCTTTCTCTCTTTTTTTTTTTTTTTAAATGAAAGTGACATCGTTTATCTTTTGATGTATACGTTTCTATACGAAGCCTTCGAATCAGGAAAGTACAGAAAACTAGTGCTGTCACTAGAGCTCAACAAAAGCGAGCTTTTTATCACGTAACGTACTTCTCTCTCTTTCTCTCTTTCTTCAGCGGCGATTATTCAAAGACGACGTTTATGTTCTCGTGTCGTCCCAATTCAGGTCGTTCATTCGAGTCACTCGTTTCTCGTAAATGAAAGCTCACCGAAGGGTGATAACTGCATTAATGCGTTTAATTTCGTAAGGTGAGGAATATTTCTCTTTCATTGTTAATGAGAACGATGAATGGAGCAAGAAAGAGGAAGAGAAAATCAGTAGTGAAGTCCTTCACTAATTAAAAGCAATTATAAATGGTCATGCCCGTTTGCATTATGTATGTACAATGTTGTACTACATACGAATAGTCGACGTCTATTGTAATATAACGATGTTATATTCGAAATACATACGTATGTATATAGCTGCATATACTTGTACTGTTGTATACATAAAGATAACGGAGAGAAACAAGATTCAGTTATATATAATTGACATATGCGAATAATCAACTCGAATTAATTTTATTTTATTAGTATATTCTTCGGTTGTTCTAGTATATATAAACAGACATTGATTATTATTGATAAGTAACTCTTTCGTATATATATATATATATATACATATCTTGAGAATAAATTTACATCTTCGTTTCACTGGCAATAATAATATGTTTATGCAGTTATGTGCTTAAATAAGTAACGTGCTACATATATATTCTCTGACGACATTTAATTGTTGAAAATTTAATGAGCAACTTTTTTTTTCCTCCAAACATTTTGTGAATATATATATATGAAATAACGCATGTTACGTTGAAACGCAGATATTGCTTTTCACGTAAAATTTCTAAATACTTTTGTCGAGCGTGTAAATTAATGACTCATAGTTATTCTCCTTTTCTTCTTTTTTTTCTAACAAAGTTTTATTGAAATCAGAAAATATTCTGAAGACTTTTCTTTCTTTTCTTTTTCTTTTTTGACGTGAAGTTTGAAATGAATCTTATAAGAGGCACACCCTGTATATATAAAAGCTACCCGCGAGATCTCGATTGCAGTAACGCGTTCATTCATTTATACGTGTCAGATCTTATGATAGGGACCAGTAAGGGGTTCGGTATCGTGAAGAAGTTGAAATAAGAAGTCGAAGTTCGTGGTGAAAGAATTTCTTTCTCGACGGGAAACCTTTTTCAATATCGCTCGCTAACGTAGGCTCGATAACCCGAGGACAAAAGAATCGAATTACTTAGGTCAACGACTTTCTAAAGTCTGCAAGCGGAAAAAAGGGTCTTCAAATTAAATAGCAAGAATTTAATATGGCTGCTTCGTTCGTTCAAGACTGTGTTAGTTGGGGGAAGAGGGAGGGGGTCTACAAAGGTTCGTAGATGGATAAGGAAGGAAATATGAAAAAAAAAAGAGAGAGAGAGAGAGAGAAAGAGAATGTGTGAAAAGAATGTCGAAGTAGCTAAGAACTTTCGCTAAACTTATTTGAAATTAATTTAGAATTATAAGGGATTTACACCCACCCTCTCCTCCTTCTAACTCCCCTCCTTCTTCCTCTTCCTCTCGTTTCCTCGTGTAATTTAACAGCCCATTTAAAAATTAATTCATTTCCTTCATTCCTCAAGAATTTCTACTTGAATTATTTCGAACGTCGAATCGACTATAAACGAAAGAAAACGGAGAAACATTGAAAATCTAATCTTGGACTCTTTATCCTTTACTATAAAATTCGAAATATTTAATTCGAAACATTCTTTTTAAAATAAGAAAAAAGATGAATAGCGTTTGAACAGACGAATGGATAAACACAATAAAGACAATTTCGTCGTCATCGTTGAGATCTTTCGGCCTACTACTGGATCGATACTAAAAGAGAGAAAGAGAAATTTTCTGGCACGAGTAGCAGATAAAGGACGAAGGGATAGAGAGACAAAGGGGAAGAGAAATAGAGAGACAGAGACAGAGAGAGAGAGAGAGAGAGAGACAGTGTATAAACGTAGCCACGTTAAAGGAAATAACGAAGGTCGCCGTAAAAGCTCGCGTAACTTGCGGCCGTGGGGTTGCCGGATAAAAACGAAAGAAAAATGGAGGAAAAAGGAAGGAAAAAGAAAAAGAATAAGGGCGGGAGGGAGAAAGAGAAAGGAGGCAAGTAAAAAAGCAGGCACGGTATTGAATAACGGGCGTCATAATTAATAGCCTCGCGACACGTATGCATGACGATAAATTCCCGAGTTATATTGAGCGTCTCGTGGTGAGAAACTATGCAAATAACCTGCTGAGTTTAACTTTATAAGTTTAATGATTAACGGGTGAGAGGTCAAGGGGGTGAAAGTTGATGGAGGTGGTGGAGGAGAGGATGTTTGGGCCGAGTGGTCGAACGAAAGGAAAGGTTTTCGGTCAAAGAAGTTGGTAACGTTTAATGTCGTCTTTTTCTCTCATAGCTTTCCTAGGAACGAGTAGGTATGCGATGAAGGGTGGTAGAGTGATAGGGTGAGAGGGGTTGATGATGGTATGCTAATTTTAATGGGATAATTTGCCGAGGAGTCGCGCGAGAGATAAGAGCATCCTCGGAGAAAACGGTTCGCGTACCGTGGCTTCGATTCGTCCTCGTACGTTCAACTTCCTGTCCAATTACGTTAATTAACGTAATTGCGAAAGGGTGGAAAGGGAATTAAAGCGCAAAGGTGCTCGAACGAAACGCTCCGCGACGTGAACGATGACGGTTAAATAACGACGAACGTAGACGCAGAGACGACGACGACGTCGACGACGACGTCGACGACGACGACGACGACGACGACGACGAATGGGGACGATAATTAATCTTTCACAGTCCATAAAAGAGGCATAAACTTTGCTACCACGAGTTACGAGGGCTATGCGTATGTAATTACTGGCAAGGGGAGAAAGGAGAGAAGGAGAGAAAGAAAAAAAAAAAGTTATCCATGTCAAACGTCCTCTCTCGATTCACTCCACTTTTCTATTTCTTTTTTTTTCTTTCTTTTCTTTCTTTTTTTTTCTTTTTTTTCTTTTTTTTTATTTTTTTCCCCTTTCCGTCTTTTTCTTTTTCATTTTTTTTTCTTTCAATTTCGTGACGTTTATGAAGACTTTCCATTTTTACCTTCCCATATTTTTCTGGCTTTTTTTTTCGAATGAGTATAAATCAAGCTCTCATACAAACGGGACATATATGATAGGGGGTGGAAAAGAGAGAGAGAGAGAGAGAGAGAGAGAGAGAGAAAGAGAGAGAGAGAGAGAGAGAGAGAGAGAGAGAGAGAGAGAGAGAGAGTTAGAGTTAGAGTTAGAAGTTTCTATGTACCAAAGGGGAAAGCTTTCCGCGATTCAACGTAAATTGGATCGTCGAACGGATCGAGAGATCATTCGAGAAGATCATATCTAAACGTCAAAGCACTCTCTCGTGAGCCACGTGACTTTGAATTCGAGTGGACGTGCTTATTGGTTGTTCGATGTAGTACAAGCAGACTTTTCTTCTTCTTCTTCTTCTTCCTTTTATTTCTTCTTTTTCTTTTTCTTCTTCTTCATGGACTCCCCAACTCTTCCTCCTGGGACGAGGAAGGAATCGAAAGTAGGAAAAGACTTCGTACTTACGAAGGAAAAGATTCTCCTGGGAGTTGAAAAAAGATAGAAAGAGAGAGGATAGAGATAGAGGAAATCGGTGAGAATTTGTCTATCAGAGCTCTTGTTTTTTCACTCGACGCGGTACTTGCACGAAAAATATAGAGGTGAATAGATTTCTTTTTTCTTTTGTAAACAACCTAATTCTTTTAGTACATTTTTCTTCTCTCTCTCTCTCTCTCTTTTTTTTTTGAGAGAGAGAGATCAATAGCGACCGTCAAATAATTCTTATGAAAGACCGTGATCTTCGATTAATCTTCTAAAAAGAATGAAAATCGAAATTATCGATCGTTTTCCTTTTTTTTTTATTTTTACTTTTTATTCTTCGTCCGTCGAATGAAAAAAAAAAAAAACTTCGTTGCGGTCGTCCTGCTGTCGAAGATAAATCAAGTTTGTCCGTAGGTACCGCGGTTCAGGACAAAGTTATTATAGTTTCGATTCGATTACCTCGTCGGTACTGACGGTTACGGCGAAGAAAACGAGAATCTTCCTTCCTGCTCTTTCGCTAACCTTCTTCTTTTTCAACTTCTTCTAGTACTTTTTTTTCTTTTCGTCATCATCATCTTCTTCTTCTTTTCTTCTTTTTCTTCTTCTTTGGTCTGCCTACGTTTCTTCATCTTTTTCTTTAGCACCTTATCGTTCTCGTTTGAAAGTTAGCTGAGCTGGTACCTCTCACGCTGCTTTTACTATCGATCCAAACACATTCTTCTTTAAAACGCTTTTCAAATTTATATCGACAGCCAGAAATTCTTTTCCTTTTTATTTAAGACGATTTTTTTTTCTTTTTCTCTTTCTTTTCTTTTTTGTTTCCTCTCCCTCAGAGAAAAAGTTCTGTTGAGAAACGAATGCAGTAGAATCTTGAAATTTTTATCGGAGGAAAGGGAAGAAGAAGAAAAAAAAGAAATTTCCTTGGATTCTCTTCGTTTATTCTTTTCATTCGAATTCTCGACTAAATCATTCTAATTCATTCCAATTTGTTGACGATCGTTTCTCTTCTTTCCCTTTTCCTTCTCTTCTCTTCTCTTCTCTTCTCTTCCCTTTCCTTCCCTTCCCTTCCCTTCGTTCGCGTAAACGAGTCACCAAGGACGAGTTTTCGCGAGGATAATGGAAAAACTTTGGCCCTCGTTGCATCGTCGTATACGGCGCATACACATAGCTTTTCTATTCTTTTCAACACGAACCCAACGTTGGTGATAACGCTGTAAACGTTGTCGAGAACAATGTCTGTGTTTCAGGTTGGCATTGATGTAGGAACTCACAGCGACGACGACGACGGGTGCGCATTCCATTTTCTAACGCTTGACGGAAAGCGGAGACAATCGTGTACGTCACCCGATATTTTACACGACACGGTTGTGTCTCTTTACGAAAGACATCTTTTTCTACCAACCATATAAATATTTTACCCGAGGAATTTATTTATTTTGCTTTCCTTTTTTTCTTTTCCTTTTTTTTTTATTATTATTATTATTGCTTGCATCTACCGAAAAACCTGGATTTCTCTTGTGAAGAAAAAATACATATATATACACATACACACACATACGGTGAGACTAATCAATTATTGTCATCTGAATTCTAATTAACGTTTCGTTTATATATGAGAAATATTAATTACTACAAATTTGATAGAAAATTAACTTAGTCATTTATATATAGAATGAGAGTTATTAATTAGTTATTGCAAATTTGAAATAAAACAAATTTTCATTTGAACCTTCGAATAAAAAAGGAAAAAAATATCGTATACATTAAACGTTGAATATAATGTACGAATAGCAAGTTGAAATAGAGTATCTGTACGAAACGTTTTATCGTAGAAATAATTTTTCTGCAAATAATAAAACTAAAATATCGTTTTAGGTTATCGGCTCAACCTATATATCTGTTGTTACTCACGGAAACACGATGAAAAGTTGATAAAATTAAAGCGACCGGAAAAGGTGAGTAGCACATTGTATTCGAGAGAGAATTTACTTTCGGACAAGTTTTTACAACGTCGACCATATCGCACAGTTTTCCACGCTTTTCCCTTCGGAGCTCGCGACCCCTTTTTATTATTCCTTTTATTCCTTTTTGCGGATCTAAATCTTACCGGAAACATTCACGCTCTCTTTTATCTTTATCTAAGACTATGCTTTTGTTCACCGAGGAAAAGTTTTGCAGAAAGATTCGTGCCGTTCTTGAATTTCTTAAGGTCTCTTCTAATTTATTATACTATTTCGTGAGATTTCATCGACGAAAGAAAAGAAAAGAAAAGAAACAAAAAAAAAGAGTTCGCTTCGATTTAAACAAAAATTTATTTCCGATCGAACGTTTGAGTTAATCATCGGAGTAGTAATAAAAAGAAAACGAAGGAAGAAAAGATAATAAAAAATAAGAAAAATGTTATACGCATAAAAGAAATACTTGCGTCGGGTAAACTCAAGATGAAGTTGTTTAGTAGAACGATAATATTATACCGAGTCATCCCTGTATATAAATGTATATAAAATTTCTATAAAGCTCCATGAGAAAAGTTGTATGTACATTATAAATACATATATACAGATATACATATATATTTATTTATTTATGTACAAGCTTATGTATATGTATAATAGATATACCTTGGCTCGCATCTCACTTTTCTCTCTTTTATAAGCGATGTCACGCAGCATCCTTCGTCATTGTCGTAACGTTGGCCTCCTTCGCGATCAAAGGAATGAATCAGGACGTGGACGAGGCAAAAGCGAGGGTAAAGTAGAAGAGGCAGGAGTTTTTCTCTCACTCTCTCTCTCTCATCCTCTCTCTCTCTCTCTCTCTCTCTCTCTCTCTTTTTCTCCTCTTTTCGAGGACCAAAGGGATGGTATCACACCTTACGACGATAATGATACACCGAAAAGTGCAGCATTGCATTCCTTTAAAGAGAGCTCATTGAAAATAGAGAGAGAGAGAGAATTTTACGGTACGAAAATAGAAGCTTCGAGTGTGATGATCAAAGAAAGCATAGTAGTCTTATTCCGAATGAAAGGAATTTCCTTTTCAACGATGTTTTTGGTGAAAATCTTGTACTTTATTTATTTTGTCGATAGATATGAAAAAAGAGAAAAAGAAAAAAATTATCTGAACAATGATTGATCGCAAGAAATAATTATTTGCAATACACGTTTCCTCATTCGATCGATTAAAATAATTGTTGTTATTATTAGAATAATTACTAGGAACATTAACGTTCGTGCGAGCAACATGTTTAATATGTTTTGCGATCTAATAATGTGCAGCGTGTCATATATTACTAGCTTATGTTACGGGGAAATATGAATTTTAGTCTGGAGAGAGAGAAAGAGAAAGAGAGATATATAAATACGTCAGTAATAATTTCTTTTTTCTCAAATAAGAATTTATTTTTAATGAATATCAGTTTCTTGAAAAATACAATTTCTCGTATATAAGATCAAATTGCTTTAGGTTTTTACAAAATTTATCTCTTTCTTCGAATAGAGGTACTCGATTAAGGAAAGTATCTTTTTAACATATTCACCATCGATCGAGACTAGAAATTATTGCTTTAACAGTTACCCATTGATATACACACACAGACACACGTACACAAATACGTGTGTGTGTGTGTGTGTGTGTGTGTGTGTGTGTGTACACATATATACACACGAACGTATATACAGAATAATACGTGGTAGGAAAAATAGAATGAGAGAAGGAAGCAGTTATACCACGTTATCGAATTTCCAGGATATTTTTCTTCGGTCTCGATACCTCGAAAATGGCTCGTAGTTGTGCCAGTAATAGTGGTAGTAGTGGTACTACCAGTAGTAATAGTAGTCGTGGGTAATAGTACTGGTAGTAGTATTGTACTTTTACGATTTACATCGTCGACAATGCGATTCGCCGATCGGATTTTCTCACGGGTCATCGCTCGTGGAACCATTGGAAGGGATGTTAAAACATGGCGTAGGATTTGCATTTATACCGATGCTGCTAGAGTCGACCGGTCCTATCTATGGATCATAAATTTATCGTAGTGACCCATGGATTAAACGTGACTTTTCTTTTTCTCTCTACACACACGTACAGACCCATCCATCTAAACACATCCACTCCACGCACACATATTATCCATCTTTTTCTATCTTTTTTTGTAATCTTTTTTCTTTCCCAAACTGAACCGAGTTTCATAAGCCAAAGTCGAAACGGACATCTCCAACTTTTCGTAGAATGAATTTCTCGAAATTTTCTCTCTCTTCCTCTCTTTCCTTTTACTTTTAGTCCGTTCCTTTGAACGACGAAAACTATTGATAGGAGTAAGTGGAGTACTAGGCAGCAGCAAGCAAACAAGCAATCCTCGAGATATTTCGTGAGAACTTTGAGAAACGTACGAAAAATAGAGGATCGTTAATTCGCTAGTAACAACGTCGAACACCGATTTCGAATTCTACGAAGGTGAAGTTTCGAGTTGTCGTGTTTCGATAGATACAGAGAGGATGAAACGACCTGTTACGATTCAACTACTCGACTCTCCGAAGTAACAAGATTTTTATCGGTTTTTTCTTTTTCTTTTTTTCTTTTTTTAACGTACTATGATTCCGTATTAGTTAACCATATCATTTAACAATTTCTTGTCGATGTAATGGAAACGTGCTCGGTAATACGAAGAACCATAATGATGATAGTTATAATAACAGTAGTAATAACAACAACAATAATCTTGCTGAGAAAACATATCTCTGATAATAGAACGAAACGTGACACGTTACCGCATCGATTCATATCGCGTGATGCGTTCCCTCGATGTCCTTTTTTCCGCGTTCCTGGAATATTAAATGCTGATTTTGCGATAGTGATCTTAAGAGGAACGACGTTGACGTACGATCGCATCGAATTTTCTCGTGCAAGCTGTTCTCTCTCTCTCTCTCTCTCTCTTTCTCTCTTATTACTTCTCTTTCTCTCGTGTACACTTTATCATGAAATATGTGCCGGAAGAAATCTGCTCGCGTGGTTCGCAACTCGCGAAGAATTTCCGCCGGTCTTCGCTATTTACGAGATCTTTGAGAGTTCGTGCGACACGATTCTTCGAAGTTCAGAACAAACGGAAAAATGATTCTTACCGAGCGAATATCTATCGCAAGAGAGTACCACGAACGAATTCTCACAAAACTATTTGATAGAAATAAAACTAATAAAACGCAATGATCGATCTTCTCGTAGTATGTTGAATTCGTGTTTTCGAAGTTTCCCTTGCGATGGGGCTATTCCGCTACGGACAATTATTTTGATCGAAACATTCTAACAAACTACATATTATCCGTAATTTTTCCGTCAGTCAATGTGCCACTTGTTACATTTCAATATTTATGAACGAATAACTTCCAGGAAAGTTCGGGCGAACCGAACGGCATGAATATTAAAACAAATGCTCGTGTTCTCTCTCTCTCTCTCTCTCTCTCTCTCTCTCTCTCTCTCTCTCTCTCTCTCTCTCTCTCTCGTAAAGAAGCTAGCAAATTCTCTTCAGACTACGACGACACGTTCTGAAGAAAGTGAAAATCGATCGAAGAAGAACTGTGTATTCATTGTTTCTGTTCTGGAGTTAAGTAAAACCCTCGCATACTACACACACACACACACACCCGCGTACAGGTACGCATGCACACACAACTGTGTAATACATTTTTTTTATAGGGACAACCAATCGATTTCCATCTTTTCATGATAATAATGAAAGAGAAAGAATAATAGGTATATACCTATATGTACTCGCATTTAATGAAAAAAAAAGAATTAATTTTTCTTCGAATAATTAGTTAAAACTTTGTTTTTTCGTTTTTATTGAGAAAGGAAAATTAATTCTGTTGAATTAATGAATATCAAAAGTACGCAGGTAGTACGTCAAAATTATAATTGTACTTTGAATGGATATCGCGAAAGAAGTCTGCCAAAGATTTTAGATTTTCCTAGATCGAAGTGAAATTCGAATGACGTTCGAAGACCGACAGTTCGTCCGTTTTCTAGTTGAGATCGAAACGCGAAGAATAAAAAAGGATAGTAAGAGTGATTGAACGAAGGGGAATCGAGACACGTATATATAGGTATGTACACACACACACACATAATGTTCTATATATGTGTATATACTTATATACAGGGTGTTCATTTTAATTGATCAAGGAGAATACGATTAAAAAAGAAATAAAGTGTTTTTATTAAAAATGAAGGATTTATACGTCGACGTTCGTTGGAAACGAAGATTGCTGATCATTTTAATTGTTATTTAGCAGTTCAATGTTTATGTGCATCGATCAATAGGAACACCCTGTATATGTGTGTGTGTATATATACCTAGTATACATAGAGCAGACTGACCGGCCAGCTCGACCGCTCGGCAAAAAGGCAGGAATGTACAGGATACCACCTTTCTCTCTTTCTTCCATTCTTTCTCTCCTTTTATTCGTTCGTTGGTACGCGCGTCAGCGCTCGTATTGTCCGCTGCTTCGTTT
Organism: Vespula vulgaris; assembly: GCF_905475345.1. NCBI lineage: Eukaryota > Metazoa > Arthropoda > Insecta > Hymenoptera > Vespidae > Vespula > Vespula vulgaris. Next base: position 1,132,529 of record NC_066603.1, on the reverse strand, counting down.
CTTTCTCTCTCTCTCTCTCTCTCTCTCTCTCTCTCCTTCTCTCTCTTTCACTCCCACAAGAGAATCGGCCAGGCTTTATTCCGGGTGAGTTCTGTGATTCAGGGAATCTGCCAATTTATCTCTCATTCTCGCAGGAAAATCGAAGGAATCCACCTCGTTCGCTTTTTCTTGTGAAACCGATAAAAACATCTTGGAATTGAACCCATCCGAATTCAAGCCAATCATTTAGTTATATATACATAAATACATGCATAATCGTTTATTATCTCAAGTAATAGTTTTTTGGTCATCGCCGTTTTCTTTTTCTTTTTCTTTTTCTTTTTTCTTTCTATTTTTCAATTTTTTTTTTCAATGTTTCGATTTATTTTTATTGCTCTTTTCTATTAGAAAAAATTAATAGCCGGTTTTGTAGTTTGTTCGACGAGAACCAGTGGAAAATGAAGCAGATATTGCGCCTGCAGATAGGCAACCCTTTACGCAGTCTGAATGCACCAGCCGTATGTGCGGTTGCATATTTCCGGGCGCTCGACCAAGCAGGAAAATGTGGGAAAATCAAATAGAGAGAAAGATACTGCTAATCTTTATTTTCTGCATACCCCGGCCATACAAACGTTCGTATGTAATGTAACGACTATCATGTATAGAAACGCATACGAAGTTGAATATAAAAAGTACATTTAAATATTTCAGCAAGATGTTCGAGGACGCGAGTCATACGTGGAATGCGAATCGATTGAAATATTTTCACAGAAGGTTCTAACATATACGATTAAAGTTCGAGGTCACTAACTTGGCCCTACATTCGACTAGAAGATGGTCTATATCGGTTATTTCGTTTGCTAGCTCTTGGTACTTTGCCAGACGTATATTATGTATTCCTTCGAGTTAGCTCTAGTGAAAATCCAGAATATTCTGAATTGCAGACTTCCGTAGAGAGAACGACACAGAGGGAGAAAGAGAGAGAGAGAGAGAGAGAGAGAGAAGCTAGGTTTTCGAAGATATACATGTATATCTTGTATATTAATATTCCTCTCCATTCCCGCCTTTGCTAAGACTAATTATAAAAGAGGAAGATAGACGGAGAAATTATTTTTCCATTCGTTCCATCTTCATTATTTAGACATAATTTTCTTAACGACATAATTGAATTCTTTTCTTTTTATTTTTTTTTTTTTCAATATTTAATTGCTCATCTCACGTAATTCATTTTACTATTCATTAACTAGTCATTTAGTTTGTCAAAGAAAGACAGATAGAGGAAAAGGATATAATTAGAGAGGCTCGAAAGACATATACTAAAGAACGAAAATCACACCGTTATGCGAGAAAACTTGTCCGTGATCACTTTCGTAGGAAGAGTGATTAATATCACCAACGGTATATGAATGCTTCCAAAGAGCGAGCGCGAGAGAGAGAGAAAGAGAGAAAGAGAGAGGGAGAAAGCGAGTGTCTGCAATTAGTTTGAAATATCGACGGGTATGAAAAGCAAGCGCACGCGTGCGTCTCGCGTCGACATTTTCGCAAAGTACGATGGCTGAGATGGGGCAAACATCGACGGGGATGGTTGGTCGCGTGCCGAGTATAATTCAATGCCGATATTCTATAATTAATTGGTACTCGAGGATCGATCGATCGATCATTTCTACGTGAATGAGAAGAGAGTACTTGGAGAATATTAGCGATAAAGGAAAACTTAGGAAGATCGTTTGCGTGATAGAGAACAAAGAAAGAAAGGATGGAAGGAAGGAAGAAAGAAAAAAGAAAAAGTGATTGCGTGTTAACACAATCATTGTTATCTTGTACTCAACAAAGAACTACTAATTTTCCCTTTTTCTCTTTTTCTTATTCTCCTCTTCTCTCTCTCTCTCTCTCTCTTTCTCTCTCTTGAGAAATCGAGAACGTGTCACTTTTCCCTTGGGAATCAGTTCCCTTTATACGACCACTTTGCGGAACTAATTCGTATCGTCTCTCTTAAAGAACGAAATTAACGTTGTCTCACGAAACTTCCATTTCACTTTCCCTTACTAATTCCCTTTTGTAAGATACGTAATTAATTCGAAATCTCTCGTTGAATCATTTCGATCGAAATATTGTTTTTCTTTTCTTTTCTCTTTCTTTTTTCCTTTTTTCTTTTTTCTTTTGAAACATCACAGGCTCCCCAAAATTCTCGTTTCTTCTTTCGTCACTTATTTTTCATTTAAAAACTATTTATCTTACATTCGCACATCTGTATTCCCATAGAACGGCAACGATATCATACGTGTGTTGGTACATGTGGATATACTTACACAGATCACGTTTTTTAATACTTCATCCCATTAACAACACGCGAGATACGCTTTAACGCTCAAACTGATTTCATCCTTTCAATAAACAGAATTCACAATACGAGGAGCAATATGTGAATTGATTTCATTACTTTGACGACGAAGTAATCGGCCACGGCCAATACCATTTTCGAGGGGCTTTCAATTATGTTTGACACACATATATACATACACACACACATATATATACGTAGTATGTATGTGTATATATGTATAGGTATCATCTGTACATATATACAATAGTCGATACGAGACGCGACCTCCATCAGAGAAAATTGCAGCACGGAATCGTGATTTCATCGAAATATTCAACGATTTATCTAAATGCATTTTGATTGACGGAATCAATCAATTAAGTAACAAAGAATTTTTACTTCCTTTTTCAAGGGGATAGAGTCAACGATATGAATAAGAAAGAGACAAAAAAAAGATAGAAAGAAAAAGAAGACATAATAGATTTTCATTATAATTTGATAATAATGAAATTAACTTCGTATGAATTACCTCCGGGGGTGTTGGACGAAACGATTAATTGTTAAGATAATACGCGTCTAGGGACAACGTTTTCAGGAAAATTGGTCGTGTAAATTTCACTCTCCTTTAAGAATGGACCTTGCAAGTCATGTTCTCTCAAGGATATCATCGTGAAGATCGATGTAACTAGGAAACTTGAATGCTACGGTGCTAAATGTCTCTAATTAATTTTGCATTACTGTCAGCTCCGTCTGCTCCGTGTATAACTAACGTTGATATAATTAATCGCTTTCCACCGTTCAATCGATTATGTCACGTTCTCTCTCTCTCTCTCTCTCTCTCTCTCTCTCTCTCTCTCTCTCTCTCTCTCTCTCCCTCTCTCTCTCTCTCTCTATATATATATATATATATATATATATATATATATATATATATGTACGTGTGTATATATATATACACATATACATAGAAAGAGAGATAGAGAGAATATAAATTAATAGATGAGAATATACATATTAAGTTCGTCCTGATGAATCCTTATGCTTAACAAGAAAACAAAAAAAACAATAAATAAATAAATATATAAAATAAGAGAAAAAGAAAATAATTGCGTTAGATAATAATAGAAACTCCTTCTCTTTGTTGTTTCAAATCGATTTATTAATAATTAACTCGTCGATATTAATTTTCTTATTTTCCTCTTGAAAATAACCTGCCATTTTCGTCTCTGATTTATCAAAATGATGGTAAAACGGGGAAAAGAAAAGAGCGGTTTTGTTATCGACACATTCGTATAACTAATTGCAAAAATAATTAATCATCTTTTCATCGATTGATGCAATTTTACTTAGGGGTCGCAATCGCGCTGGTTGAGACATCAAACATTTTTCATAATTTCTTCTGTCTCTCTCTCTCTCTCTCTCTCTCTCCCTCCCTCTCTTGTTTCTTTCTCTTTCTCTTTCTCTCTTCTTCACTTATGTTTCCACTTTTAATTACTATCCTTGTTAGCATTCTTCCCGTTATTTTTCCACGTCGGCCCAGGTCGCTCAGTTCTTCTCTACCTAACTTACGCGTCTCTCGCGTGTGGCCTTTTTAATTAAACTTTTTCTTATAGCGATAATATTTGCCTAGGTATAATGACAGATCCTCTCAGTCCTTAATTGTGACATTTAAAAGAATACCCGTGTACGAGTTTGAATTCTATTTCGATATTTTGTCCATTTCTTCTCCCCTCCTCCCTCTTTTTTATAATGTATAATAATAATAATAATCAAATATGTTACAGAAGAACAATTAATTTCATATATGATTACTTTACAAGGAAAATTGATTTATTCATTACGTTGGGTCAGATTAATATATTTGGGTTTCCTTTACAGGTTTATACATATCCTACACGATGAAGTAAATATTTATTTATATATATATATATATATATATATATATATATATATATAGAGCGATAAATGACCTTTCTATTTATTTACTACTGCCTGACAGCAAGCTTTTACCAGCGCAATCTCTTTCCCCCTAACATTTCTGTGGAGTACCTCATTAATAATAACGCTGTGATCAAAAGCACCAATTATTAATGTTGAAATAACCACGACATATATCATTGAATCAAACAGATGTAGGTATATACTCTTGTGTCTCTATCTATCCATCTGTTTCTCTTCATTGCAATCATTAATCGTATATACGAATCATCATTGCACTTGAAACGTGTATAATTATAAATATTTATATATGTAGGTAGCTCCCAATTTGGAGTATTTTTTTTACTAAAAATTATGAAGATTTTTAATGAGAAAAAAATAAATTGGACTGTCAAATACAGAAGACTAGTTAATCCGAACGAACGTAAGTTATCATTTGTTAATATTCGCTTTATGGAAAAACAAAAATAAAAAAAAAAAATAAAAAAACGAAATGAATTTCTTCGTTCAATCGATCAAATTAATTATTTTCAATCGACGATTTATACATACTTCCACGTACGAACGTCGTGTGTATATTTAATTTTTTCATTTTCGACGGGCTTACGAACTTTAATCTACCGTTCAAATACGTCCGACGGAACAATGAGAGAAAATTTCAATGAAATATTCCAAGTCGTTGATAGTAAAACGTGAATAGAGTCCAACAATTTTCTCTTTATACAGGGTATGCCAAAAATTCTGCCCTAAATATTATAATTTAAAAAGAAATGTGAATTACTTTCTTTCGAGACTTTTCACACATATCAGTTTCTTATTTTCCCTTTCTTTTTTTCACGAATGATTAAATCAAAAGGAATAGAAACTTTTAGTCCACCCTATGTACTTTGAATATGTAACTAGATAGAAGAGACGTGTAGGTAGAGGCGCTAGTAGTTGTACCTATGGTCGTAAGCACAATTTCAAATAGAACTATCGTCGTGGTCAGGAGAATATGTCGAGTTCATAATGCAAATGATAACGACAGTGACGATTACAAGTTGTGTCACCTGGTGTTGGTGGGGTTGAGAGGATGATTCAACATCGATTATAAAGCCATGAACTATAATTTATTTTGCCATAGAAATCAAATATAAAATCAAGAAAGGAATGAGATTCCTTTAAAATTCGTTTTATCGTTCGTCAACAGGAACCGTGAAGAAGAAGAAGGAGAAGAAGAAGAAGAGGTTGAGGAAAAGGAGGAGAAGGAGGAAAAGGAAGAGGAGGAAGAGGAGGAGTAAGAGGAATAGGAGGGATAGGAGGGAGAGAAATCTTCTCTTACTTTTGACGGATGAAATCTGACAAAACTTTTCCCATTTACATACCTCTCTTTAAATTTACCACGTTCGAAAGATGTTCTCTCTCTCTCTCTCTCTCTCTCTCTCTCTCTCTCTCTCTCTCTCTCTCTCTCTCTCTCTTTTTATCTCTCCCTTTCTCTCTCTCTCTCTCTCTCTTTCTTTTTTCTGTGTCCCTTTCATATCTCCCTAGGGATTCCTAAATAAACCAGACACTTTTCGTTTGGAGATACCAGATGATATGATAACTTAGAAATTCCTTAAGAAATTTTGCCCTCCAAAATGTATAATTTTCATTTTTTATTTTATTTCATTTATTTCTTTTCTTCTTTCTTTAAAATTTACATGAAATGCATGAAATTCATGGTCGGAAATAAGAAGAGAAATAACACAAAAACAAAACAAACAAAAAATAAAGCGAAACAAATAAAATAATTCGTGACTGTAGATTTTATTGTTTGAAATAAAGGAGACCATTTCCATCGACGAGACCCCCTATAGTTATAACGATTTGGTTTTGGTTAGGTTCGTTCGAAACTGATGCGTATCGTTTCCTATCAACAAGATCGGATTTAAACGCACGATCTTAGGGATCGATTTATACGAAGTCTCGATGTTATCCAATGTGTGAGTGTGTGTGTGTATAAGTTAGAGGTATTTTTATCCATCTCTTCTTTACCTTTATCTATATTTTTCACACACGAAGACATTGTATCACACTCGTAATTTTATCCTCGGGATCTCTTATCGTTCCATTTCACGTCATATTGATCCTGAAACGCCCTTTTCCCTCGTCTCGTCATCCGTGATTCCCTTTAAATCTCTACTTTTCTTCTTCTTCTTCTCTCTCTCTCTCTCTCTCTCTCTCTCTCGTTCCTTCTCTTCCTCTCACTCTTGCTATTCGAATCGAGTCAGAAATCCGTACGACCTCGATTACTACGAGTAATCCTAGACGATGAGGATAAAGTCGTGAAAAACGCACTAGTAAGTACGACCGCAAATGTAATATCGTATACGTTTTCTCGGGGAAAAATATTCCGAGATGACGACGCGGTAATGGTTTGAACGAGATGTGTAACAATGCATTTCTTTATTTGCATAGTTCTGTTTTTTCTCTCTCTTTCTCTCTCTTTCTTTCTGTTTTTTTCTCTTTCTTTTTTCTTTTTTTTTTATCAAGCTCTGTCTCACGATGAAAACGCGAGTTATAAAAATATGTTCTATATAACTTTCTCCTTTTTTATTTTATTTTATTTCATTTTTTATACTCCTTCTCTCTCTCTCTCTCTCTCTCTCTCTCTCTCTCTCTCTCTTCATCTCTCTGTTCTAAGTTAATATTATTTTTGTGAAACTCTCGTACGTTTGTAATCACGTTATTTCTGTCGCTCACTGGATTGCAATTAAATTTTTGCCCAATTTCTCTTTCCATCTATCGTATCTCGCAACATTCATAGCATAATTTTGTCTCACTTTTTTCTTCTTGTTTTTCTTCTTTCTTTTTATTATTTTGTTTCACTCGTTCGATAGTTTTAAATTAGATTTATTTGATACAAAAACAAACGCATTATGTTATATCTCTTTCGTTCGGATTAAAGTATAAAAGGGCTCATGAAATCGCACGAGATCTCGAGTATATATTAGGTAATAAGTCTGAAGGCGAACAGACCAGGCAAAGTTTCTTGACGGAAAGACGTATTAATAAAATACGTCCGTATACTTCGGTAAATCTTTCAGGCTATTGTGTTAGACCAAGATAGATATCGTGACCTAAGAAACACGGAATATAGCTTGGATCCAACTTATAATTGGCTTAACTTTTGAATAATAGAAAAAAAAATAAGAAACAAAAAAGAAATGGTTTATTAGGAAAAATAAACAAGTGAAAATATTCGAATAAGACCAATCGAAGTGTAATTTTTTTCTTTAAAGTTTCACTCTCTACAAAAAAAAAGAAGAAAGAAAAGAAAATTGTTACACTTCAACGTATAAAAATGTATTTATTAATTTACATTTTTGTTAACATAACGTGAACGTGAATGAATCTTTATATAAAGGATCGAATGATTTATTGGTTCTTAAAAATACACTTTTTTACAAGTATTTACAAAAAGTTTAATACAAATTTTACGATAAAAAGAGCATTTATTTCTGTGTTATATTTAATAGCAAGTAGTGAAGTTTTATAACTGGATACCTCGGTGTACCTCTCTCTCTCTTTCTAAACATCGAGCATATCTAAATATCCCGGACTTAGCTGGTGTTAATTAAGATTAATGAGTTGCCCAAGAAATCGAGACCAACTTCCCGCGCAGTAATTAGTAGTCTAGCTTGGGTTCCTCGCTATATAAGGTAGTCCAGGCTTGCTAAAGCAAAGTGTCGTGGAAGTCGGCCGCCGATCCTCCAGCCAACCTGCCTGCACTCCTCTCTTCCTAGTCTAGGTACTTTATTTCTCAAAGAGTTTTCCCTCTCTCTTCATCTTCTCCTCTTTTACTTTCTATCTATCTCTCTTCGTTTCCTCCCTTACCTTTGACATTCACTTTCTCTACTTTCCTACAAATTTCTCTCGATTTTTTTCTCCTTTTTTTCCTTCTTTTATCCTTTTTCTTTTTTTCATTCGCTCGAGTTCGAACAAACAGACGAATATTTAAAGTTACCCGCAATTTTGATGATCTCTGCTAGTAAGAAAAAATTTGTCGAGACTTTTGAAAGAAAATTAATGAATTTTACTATTAAAAAATTTATATTTTGATAAGCATTATAGAATGAAAATATGATACGAAGAAAATTAATTTACAATAAAGATGTAGTAGTTATTAGTTTTTATTCACTTCAATTCATCTCTCCCTCTCTCTCTTTCATTCTCTCTTTCATTCTCTCTTCCTTTCGATCTATTATATCGTATTCCAAGAGTTTCCTCGTTCACGTCCGGCACATAAGGAGAACTTAATCGAACTCCCCCGTTCAATCTTCTCAGCGCGTGATTAATATTTTTTTTTCTTGCTGCATTCTAAATTCCTTCTCTAGCAAGGACTATGAATTCCTATATGATTTATTCTATCCAATTCCTTTCGAAGAATACATAGAACGTATTAAAGAATTCTTTTTGGAAAAACTCAACGAGTAGAATTAGGTATAATATATACATATAATATATGCGTATGTATGTATGTGTGTGTGTGTATATACGTACATACGAAAGTTGAATCTCGAAACATTTTTAAACTAGTTAAGAGGGTAGACGAGATCGTTAGACGAGGAACATATTTTACGAGCCTCCCGTAGGCACCTGTGCACGTACATATATATATACATATATATGTTTACGTGCGTGTGTCTTGGTATTTCGAACATATGCACACATACCTAGTACACATAATATATGTATATATTCACTTGAGTTTTGCTCCAGTCTGCTGCAGTCTGCATACTCGCATATTTAATAAGATCTTACTAGCCTTGTTCCATGGAAGCAAATTCACCCTCTTCTACTACCATCCTTCTCCACTCTCTTCTTCGATGACTACGAAAGTATTCGTGTAACATCTAAAGCCAGTTTGCCTTAGGCTTCAAAAAAGAGATTCACGATCATACCTTACTACTTACTTACTTACTTGCTTGCTTGCTTACTTACTTGCTTATTTACTTACATATTTACTTATTTACTTACGTATTTTTTCTAATATCGAAAGGAAATTTCTTGCAATTTCGATGAAAACTTTTTCCTACGCAAGGATATCGTACCAAGGGAAGATGGAAGATAACTTTGTGTATATATATATATATATATATATATATATATATATATATTGTATGTACAAAATATACACACATACACATTTATGTATCTATGTATATATTTGAAGTAGATACGAGTCTCGTAAAGCAGATCGACGATTTTCCTAAACGATACGGTATTTGCTATGATTACTTCGAATACTTGCAAGATTTATCTTTCGGCATTAAAGAAGAAGATGAGGATGTATTGGAAATCGATGAAAAATGAGATCGATTAAAAGAGATTCGAGAGGAAATAAATCATCTTTAATATAAGAAAAGAAGACAAATATTTTTGATACAATAGGTATCTTTTTAGAACGATCAAAAAGCTTTACGATACTTGCATCTCATCTTTCTTTTTTTCTCTTTTTACTTTTCCCGCTTATCGAGGGAAATAATAAGGAGAGAAGAGTACATTGGTTGGTAGTCTTACCTGTACGATCGTGGTACTTTGGTGTGGTACCGTTCGTTAGTTGAAGAGCGTTCGGGTAGAAAGCCACGAATAGATAAAGTTGAAGAAGAAACCCTTGACCTCTTTTCTCTCTCTCTCTTTTTCTCTTTCTCTCTTTCTCGTCTGGCTCTTTCAATGGGAGGGTACCGAGACAATGGAAAGAAAAAAGTGTTAGTCTGTCACACATTCTTTCCTGCTCTCTTTTTTCTTTTTTTTTTCAGGGATGACATTTTTTATGCTGGCTACGAATCGGAAGACCGTCGCCCTTGAAAGAGAGAAAGAGAAGAAAATCAGGAATTCTTAAAATACATAGTTACATAGATAAATAGATAGATAGATAAATAGACAGACAGATAGATAGATTCACAGATGGACAGATACATCAATCGATCTCTTTCTCCAAAAATAAAAAGACAAAGACTTCTCGGCTATGTATTTATTCAAAAATCTAAAGGGTTTTCCTTTAACATTTTCAGACCCTTTCTCAGAAGCGCGTTCAATTAAATGATAAAAGTAACACGTTTGCGTGTCAAGGGAGATCGAAGGGAGGGTGAACGCGTACAGGGGGAAATAGGGGAGAATGAGAAAAAGGGATGGTTGAAGTTGCTACCAGAAAAGGGATGAAAACGGGCCGAAGGTCGCCAAGGGATCGAAGTGAACCAACTTCTTCGCGATTTCCATATGAGAGAGAGAGAGAGAGAGAGAGAGAGAGAGAGAGAGAGAGAGAGAGAGACCCTCTCTCTTTCTTTCTTTCTCTTCTTTTTTCGTCTTTCGTCTTTCTTTCTTCGTTCTTCCCTTGGGCCCTGACCCGCTTGCCACGTGAAAAAGATCTCTCCCACCATCTCGACTCGTTATCTGCACTTCCCTACGAGTAGAGTAGAGTAGAGATAGAGAAGGAAGATCCGGCTGAATCTTTTCTCCTTCTCCTTCTTCTTCTTCTTTTTTTCTTTTTTCTTTTTTTTTTCTTCCTTTAGCAACGCGTACTACTCTTACTACTACTACTATTACGCTACTACCACTACTGTTACTGCAACAGCAACTGCTACTACTATTGCTGCTACTACTACACTATTACCATCACCACTACTATCCTTCTCGATTGAAATACGAACGAGAATGTTGTATCCTTTTCCCACCTTTCTCTCTCGCGCAAGCATTATAAAGGGAAGAAAAAAAAAAGGAAAAAATGAAATCGGGTGACGCGTCGCGCTTCTCTCGAAGCTAATTTTACACTTCCCCTACTCTGCTCTACTAGCGTGAATCCAAAAAGACTCACGATATATAGGGTGTCTCGTTTTAGTCCATCCTTCGAGATAATATCGAAATGTGGGATATATTTTTGTTGATTACAACTCGAAACGGAAGGTTCGTATATCTTGTGAGTATGAGATTATACGGATTCTTTTTCTTCTTCTTCTTCTTGAATTTATCGATAATGAGGTATTTTGATATTTAATTAGATCGATTACACCATAGAGACACCCTGTACGTTGATAGACATTTTCCACGTCGGGAAATCGAACACGATCGGTCTAAAGCAATAGAGAGAGAAAGAGAAGCGTGTTCGCGTTTGGAGTATTTGTCAATGCGAAAGGCGCGTGCAAACGATCGTCGAGCGGTATTTAACGCGTTAGTCGACCGTCTCTAATCCCATCGAGATAGCTGAACGAGTTGGTGACGTTCGTTGACGTACTCAAATTTCAAATTTCAAGTTTGTTTCCCGCTTTGCGTCGACGAGCGCATTAAATTCTCATCGTCGTCGTCATCGTCATCGTCATCGTCATCGTTATCGTTATCGTTATCGTCGTCGTAACGTTTCGTCTGGCCATAATTATTTCTGATACATCGAGGTAAAGAAGAAGAAAAAAACAAAAAAAGAAAGAACAAAAATGAAGTAAACAAGAAAGTAAAGGAGAAGGAAAAGAGCTAAAAGAGAGAGAGAGAGAGAGAGAGAGAGAGAGAGAGAGAGAGAGAGAGAAAGAGAGATCTCGAGACCGTCGACGTAAAGGGTTGCTTAACGAGAAAGCCATGCGTGTAGTTTACTACACCAGCAAAGCTACCCTGGTAAAACTTAAAAGAGGTAAATTCCCAAGAGTAAAAACGCTTTTGAAAACGATTAAGCTCGAAAAAGGAGGAGATGGAGGAGATGGAAGAGAAGGAGGGGAGGGAGCAGCTTGCGAAAACGAGTTTAAAAGTTGCCAACGTTTAAGCTCTCTCCTTCTTTAAAATGGCCGAAATTTATAAGAAGAGCTTTGCGGTTAAGCCTTCGAACTTTTCCTTTCTATTTGCAAGCGAGCAAGCAAGCAAGCAAGCAAGCAAGCTAGCTAGCTAGCTAGCTAGCTACCACTCTATCTTTCCCTGTCTGCTACGAATTCGAGAGGAAAAGACAGAGAAAAGGGTTTGCAAAGTGGCCAAGGCTCCCTCTCTGTCTCTCTCTGTCTCTCCCTTTTTCTTTCCTTCTCTCTACCCCTTTCTTTCTCTCTTTCTCTTTCTCCGAGTAAAAAACACCGAGACAAAGATAAATAAATGGACGAAGAGAGAAGAGAAGACGGATATGGATGGTTGCTTGTAGGAACATCGAACGAAGGGACGTGGAAATATACAGAGAGAAAAGTGTTGCCAACCACTGGACCGTTTTAACGATGCCTTCTCTCTTTTTCTGTCTGTCTCTTTCTCTCTCTCTCTCTCTCTCTCTCTCTCTCTCTCTCTCTCTCTCTCTTCCTTTCTTTTCTTTTCTTTCTCTTTTTTTGTACACCTATATAGAAGAGGGGAGAGGCAGGGACTAGACCATGTATGCATATACATGATCCACATTGCGTATACCCAACGGACATTGGTTTACGGAACGTGCATCAACCCCTGTGCTGGCTGGCTTTCGTCTATAGAGCCACCGAGTACATTATGTAAGCTCGTGTAAAGCCATCGTGCGTTAAACGAAATCCGCCATAGTGCATGCCCGACGGACGATGAAAATCCGCCTTTTCTCCATTCACTCTATTCCCATCCCTTTTTCTACTATAACTTTTTTTTCTTTTTCTGTCTGTCTCTCCCTCTCTCCCCCTCTCCCCCCCCTCTCTCTCTGTCTATCTATCTATCTATCTATCTACCTATCTATCTATCTATCCATCTATTCGTCTCTTTTTCGCTCATAGTTGAAAATCCCGACATCGCTCGAATAATTCATATCCGCGTTGGTTCCAGTCATCGACATTATCAACCCTCGTTCGTCGACCTTATCTTCGTCATAAGCTACATTTCTATAGCAATCGATTCGACCATGTGAGATAGTAACTTACTTACTTACTTGGATAATGCTACCTTGGAAAAGCGGAAGAGAGGAGAAGCAGAAAAAGGAGAAGATCTGCTAAGCCGACAAAGGTTCCTGTTTTTGAACGCATTGTTAAAGCCACAAGAGTGCAATAGGTTCTCTCTCTTTCTCTCTCATCGTCCCTCCTTATCCCTCTTCATACATGTAAGTACACTTAGTACGTGCTCTGTTATTCGAGAGAAACGTGTAGCCCTGCTAAAGGATATATCTACTCTCTTATCGCTTACACTCCGTGCCCAGAATAAATCCTTTTATACGTATTTATACGCATACACATACGCCCGTATCCATGTAGGGTAGGCATACGTTCGAATGTAAAATTAGAATTTAAATATAACTCCCCGCGAACCAAGACGCTCTTAAAATCGTTTTCATCAGTGATTTCTTTATAATCTATTATTTCTTGATTGCTATGTATTATACAATATATACTTTAGAGAATTAACTGAATTCGTACGATGAAACCAACAGAACCGTGGGTTATGATAACGTTCCGATCTTCCTAACTTCCTTAACCTTCGCGAACGCATTCTCGTGTTAACGAAGACCTCGAATTATCCACGTGGTCGGAACTTTGAATTGAGGTCGGCTAAGTGTAGTCCTCGACGAGACTTAGATATTTAAAATACATATCGTGGAAAAATTTTCTTTTTCTTTTGCATATATATGTATATTTACGTATATACGTATATTTAATATATTATTAATCGTATTCATATCTGTACTATTTAATTAAATTAGAAATTAAATTTGAAGAAGAAATGTGGAGAAATCAATTTCTTTGTTTCTTTCTTTCTTTCTTCCTTTTAAGAAATATTTTTAAATATGAAAATTTTGTTACAACGTAATATTATTATTCGTAATAGAGAGACATTACGCAGAGACACTCTTTCGAAGAAAATTTAATCCTTCGAGATATCTTCGTTCACGTCTCTAGCAATTTTCTAACGTCGTCCAGGAAATGTTCCGTGATATCATCGAAGAGGAAAACCATATCATGTCAGAAGCTATAAATATCGAACGATCTTGGTAACGAAATCGAATTATTATCTATCATTCTTCGTTATCTACGAAACTGGAGAATGATTTGCTTTACAAATAAAAAAATAATTTTAATAATAATAATTGTAATAATGAAAATAGAACTATCAGTATTTCTTCGTTAAACTTTTAATTGGAATATTCAACGTCGAGTATCTGAGAGATTCTCTTACGTTAATATTTTTTTTACTCGTAGCAATTAAAATAACCGAACGTTTCTCTCTTGAAAAAATGTTAGAATAAATACGTATGTCGGAGGAGGATGAAAATAAAGAAAAAGAGAAATGAAAAAAGAAATTATCATCTCTGATGGTTGCACGAACGCGAAATATCAGCACGTCTAGCCGGTTAATATCGAAAGAGTATCTTGTTAGTTGATTTTTCGAAAAGGGTGCATCATGGATGCGTGGCTTGCGCACTTTGCTTTTAGCAAGGGCCTTTTAACCTATAATCTCGTCTACGTGTATATCGATTTATATACAGGGTGAGCCGATAGCAGTAGATAGTACGTCGAAGTAATCATTTTACTATACCTTGATAAAACGTTTAACGTTAGCTACTTTTTCTTGTTCATTTCATTTCATTTCATTTCGTTTCATTTCATTGCATACTTATACGTATAATTTTTTTTTAACATCAATTCGAGTTTGTTAATTAAACGAGAGATCAAAAAAGAAATTAATATATTCGTAATATGTTATCTAAATTAAACATATCGTTCGAAAGAAATATCGTTAATAGAAATCAAAAGGAAGTACCATTTATGACATTAGGGCAATTTTTTAAAATGTCGAAAATTTGTAGTTTTCTTTTAAAAAAAAATTCTACCTCGACGATCGCATTACGCGTTTCGATCATATCGTTATGTACGTTCCCTCTTTCTCTGTCTATCTGTCTCTCTTTCTATATATATATATATATATATATATATATATATATATACACGTACATACACGCACATATATATAACAACGATATATATCTACATGTACATACGTATATAACTGTAGTCTGACATGATCGGAGTTCATAGGAACTTTTTCACAAGGCTTTCACGGTTCGTCAATTTGTAAAGGGTTATTCATATTTTCTACTACCATTCGTTTAGTTTGAAAGATAGAATTTGTTTCAATAAAGGAACATGAAGTATGAAAAGGAAAAAACAAGGAAAATAGAGAGAATAGGGAAGAGAGCAAAAGAAAAAACAAAATTAGCGAAACTAAAAGCGTTGCCGTGAGGATCTTTTTTTTCTCTTACTTTTCTTTTCTCTTCGTCGCGGTGAATTCGCTAAATTTTCTCTCTCTTGCTTTCTTTCTTTCTTTCTCTTTCCAGGTCCAAGTCGAAATTCCTTCCATCTCGAGTTTCCTAGACTCGCCTCGCGTAAATAGGATTACATTATACACCCTTCGAGATTTTCGCTTCGCCATAACCCGAAGGAACGTCTGCTCGTGAGAGTATTCGTAAAACTCATAAGGAAGTTCACGCTTGTTTTTGACATAAGAGGGAAAACTCAAGAGCCCTCGCCTGAATCTATTTACTTGTGTATACGATGATATATCTGCTCAACCGTGAAGACACAACCTTTACCTTATTCCCGTCAAACTTAGTAATTAATTGTATCAAAGGGGATATAAGAGAGATGGATAGAAAGATAACGAAGAAAGAGCGAAAGAGTGAGAGAGAGAGAGAGAGAGAGAGAGAGAGAGAAATAGCATAAGAAATAGTTTATTCTCATGATAGACAATCGTTGAAACAAAGATAAAGCAACGAAGAAGATGTACGGAATGAGTTTCTCCGGATGTTGCTTGTCTCCTTTTCGCAAACTGAAATTTCAAAAGCATCGGGATAGAAAATGCCACTCTGTATTTGCTTTGGTCGTAAAATGAGAAAGAAATTCAAACTTGAATCGGTATATCTGTGTATATACGGTGTGATCCAGATAACGTGATCGGTATAAAATATTTGATCAATTTTTACATTACATTTCAAAAGTAAAGCGAGAACTTTCCAATTTCATCTCTACTCGTTTATAATGAATTATTTGAGAGAAATAGAAAGTTTTAAAGAGAAGAAGAAAGAAAAAAAATAATAATACTTAATAATAATCGTCGAATCGATGAGATAAATTATGGGAGAAAGAAAGAAACAAAGTCAAATATTTCGAACATGTTGCATTGATAAAAAAAGATAGTCGAAGTAAAAATGTTGGAATGAATCGAATTACACAGTTCACCCTGTATATAGAATAACCCACAAAAATGATTCTAGAAGTGTATTCATATTCGAGGTCACGCAGTAGAGAAAAGGAGTCGCGCTGTTTCGGTAGCACGAGACGTTAACTTCCTGTAATCGTGTCGTTGCCTTTTGGAAACAATATTCGGTTTGCAAAATAATTTGAATAAAGCGACGACCCCAGCTTGTGCATGAGCTTGCTTGCTTGGCTCGCTTATTTGCGTTAAACGCTCTTCTACCCACACGTTCCGGCATGATATTAAAATTATTTTTAACCCTTTAGAGAGAGAGGAGATTTTGAAATTCACCTGTTTACCAATGTATTTGTGTGTGTATATATATGTGTGTATATGTATATGTATGTATGTATATGTATTAGGTCTCTTGATCGTGATACGTGCCAAGATATTCGCCAGGATTGATTCCAGAAAAAAAAATATTTTCACGATTAGTATCTTCGAACATATTTTTTTCATGTGGTTTCCTTTAATCTTCGATAAGAACTATGTATAATTTTGCTATTTTATCTCTATCTTTATTAATCTTTCTACATGGTGCGAAAGAATTTCTCTAGTTGGATCAAAAGTTACAATCCTATTTTTTTTTTTTTTTTGGAAAGAAATAACTGATATTTAAAATTGTCTAAAAACTTCGAACGTATCCTGCATTTAATAATTTTTCTTTCTTTCTTTCTATTTGTCTTTACGTGCATTAAAATTTTTAATGATAAATTAACAAGCTCTTCTAAATTAGACGAGATCGACAAATAAAATTTATCATTCCTGCTTATTTATTTCTAATTATATTTGCTTATCCACCCATATATATATATATATATATATATATATATATATTTATATTTATATATGTATGTATGTATGTATGTATGTAAATATATTGGTAGAAAAATACGAGAAATAAGAGAAAGGTTTACCGATAAAACTTTCTCGCGAAATAACATAAAAAGAAAGAAAGAAAAAAATAAAAGGAAATTGTTCTCTGAGGGGAATTTAAAATTTACGAAGGCGATTGGCTCGTAGAGATGCGATTTGGATTAGGACTAGCTGAATTAACGTTCGTGGGACGCCGTAAAACGAGACCATCAGCACACCCTTCCTCCCTCTTTACCCTCTTCACCCTTGATCCTTGCTGGGGAGATAAACGAGCACTTTTTATTTCTTCGCCATCTTAAAAAAAAAAAAACAAAAAAAAAGAAAAAATACTCGTGGGAGCACGAACTTGTAAATCTCTTTCCTTTTCTAGTCCCTTTTTTCTCTCCTCTTTTTTATTCTTTTCCTTTTTTGCTTCTTCTTTTTTTTATTATTATTATTATTATTATTTTTCTTGGAGTAGATATCATTTCTCCTCGGACGATTCATCTTTCATTATTTCTATCTCCCTCGCTCTATCTATATCTCTCTTTCTCTCCCCCCTGTATATATATATATATTTCCTCATTTATTTTTTGTTCGTTTTAAATCCTTTTCATCTCATTTCCTTTTTTTTGCGTTTTTCGTTGAATAAGTCGATTGTCTTTACGAAAGAAAATAAACGACTTAGAAGAGTGAGCGAGTGAGATGAAGAGGCAGAGTTTAAAAAAAAGAAAAGAGAGAAAAGGAAGAAGTATATAAGGGTTGAAAGAATATTTTTTGCAAACGTTTACGGAATATGTATATATATATATATATATATATATATATATATATATGTTCACACGACGTTTATTACAAATACATACCTAGTAGTCAACCAGCAGAGGAAAATTGCTCAGGGTGCTAAGGGAAAAATCCACTTTGTACGAAGATAAATTAAATGCAAAGGGGGATAAAATTAAGGGGTGAAAATTTGCGTCAGGATTTGAGACTGGTTGGTGGGGTTGATGATGGTTCGTGATGGTGTTTCGCATATGTTGAATCGTTTAACTTTCATAAAACGAAATTTTCTATCGTTTCTAATAAGGAGAGAAACGTTTAATGGAAAATAACGAGGAAATGGTAACCGTCTTCCTTTGGTAATCGTGCGAGTCATTCCAATTTTAAATACGTAATCCCTTTTCCGGATCGAATACAGTAAGCCTCTTACCCGCCACCGTTGCAACTTTCAACATTTTTCCGTTGCTTTTACCTCCTAGGTGTACATCGCCCTACGAAAGTTCCCTCAACGTTTTCCTCTTCTTGCAATTAAAGTGAGAGCGTTCCAAATGCATATTGTCGTTCGAAATAATCGTCCTTTTACTCTTTTTCTCTCTCTCTCTCTCTACCTCTCTTTTTCTTTTCATCTTTCTCAATTAAAACCGTAGAAAAGTTACCCTTTTATTTTTATACCGTTCTTTTATTTCTATCGATTCACTGAATTCATTTCGTAGCAACATTCGATGTATATTTGTCGAGTCTTCTTATGTTAATATTAATATTGAAAATAACCTCTCGATTTTTTAATATAATTACTTTAACTTGTTTGATACGATCGATATTTAAATGTATATAAAAATGTTTGTATTAAAAAAAAAATTAAAAAATAAAAAAAAATAAAAAAGGAAGAAGAAGAAAAGAAATAGATACATAGTGTTTTTCTATAATGTCTCGAAGAAAGAACTTTTGTACGAGATTGTACATCCAATCCTTAAATCGACGTTACAGTGAATCTCGTTACCGTGGATTTTAAATACCTAATACCATCGCATAATCCGATCGATATCGGACCATTTCTTTTGATCTCGAGTAGGTACCTATATATCTATACGTATATAGAAAGAAAGAGAGAGACAGAGAGAAAGAGATGTATTCGTTGGAAGTAAAATTTGTAACGTTTATGAAGTAGAAAACTTGTGAGAAGTTAATTAAAATATCGTTTAATCGTGCGAACGTAAAACTACATTCTTGTTATTCGGCATTTCAAAATATTGTTGATAAGTATATATAGCTGTATATATATATGTGTGTGTGTGTTTGTATACATATATACGTTGGTTATTATTAATAGTGTATTATTAACAAGCAGTAACTCGATAGGAAAGCCACTATTTCAGATGGGAAGCGATGAATATATACTTACGTATATGTTGTATGCCCATATACGTATATTCGATTTCATTATCCTTTGAAATCACAAATTATGTGTTGTTGGTGTGTAACGATGTGTCCCGTTTATTAATAACCCAAGCCTAGCAAAGGTAACTTAATATACGCTTGTAAACGCACCAACCAAGAACGACTCAACTTCGAAGAGGAAAAGGAAGTAAGTACGTAGTACGATAAAGCGTCTTCTTCGATGTCTTGACTTCCGGTTAACGACGATCATTGGAACGAGTCAAAGAACCAAGTTACCTACCCTTTCTCACTCATATATCCACTTCCTTCGACCTAGATGACACAATTTAATTAAACTTTCTCTACCTCGCACAGGCAATTTCCGTTTTTCGCTATTTCGTTATACCAGGTTTCAACGTCTAAGGGAGAGAGATAGATAGAGAGAGAGAGAGAGAGAGAGAGAGAGAGATCATTTCCTGATCATTATCACTATATCGAGACTATACAGAGTAAATTCTCTTTCTGCAATATGTTCTTCGAATTTCATTTGACAGCTCTTAAAGATATATTTTAGTTAACAATATCGATATTATAATTACGAGTAATTAGGTGTGTGCGTATATATACATAGATAACAATCGATCTCTATTAGCAATACAGATTAAAAACTAGACGGATAGTTTTTGGCAAAGATAATTTTATTTGTGAACGAATACGTGGGTAGCAAATAATAATGACAATGAAGAAACGAGGAATCGATCGTTATTGAGATAATCGATATCATAAAGTGCTCGAGAACGCACCGGGACGAGAATTGGCCACGGTGCTGATCCTTCCGTCACGCTTTACCTTCCTCTAAATCGTCGAAACGACGAGACGACATCTTTTTCGCGTTGCCAGCCAATAATCGTTGAATCTCACGAAAGGTTCTACCTTTGGTTTCCGGTAATAGAAACGTCACCATAAAGAATGCTAGCAAGCATGAAGCAGAGAAGAAATAATAAACTGCGTAAGCACCGAGTATGTCGCCAATCACTTGATAAAGTTTAGACACTGCGAAACCAAGGACACCGTCGAACACAGTAACAATGGCACCGGCTATTCCCTTAACTTCCGTTGGGAAAAGTTCACCGATCAATGCGTTAGGTAGAGTACCCAATCCTATTTGAAATGCCACTTGAAAGAGTATCACTACGACGACGGGAAGAAAATTAGCGGAGGATACGTTGAATTTTTTAGCGTCCAACATCAAGTATATCGCTAGAATGGCTAAAGTGATCGATGAGCCCAACGTTGAGAATATAAGTAATGGTCGTCTTCCTGCACCTTCGACGGTCGCGGTTGAACACGCACCCGATACCAAACCAACGGCTAATACCAGTATAGTTGCGATGTTCGAATCTATGCCTACCGAGGCACGATTGAATAATACTTCTAAATATTGTATGGTACTGAAGTTGCCACTTAGTTGTTGAGCAGCTATCAAGCCAAGAATTATACAGAGAGCTCGACTATTTGTTGGCAGGAGCATTAGTTTAACTTTATTCAGGACAGTCTTCAGACCATTTTCTTCTTTGCCGTTGGTTACACTCGAGGAGGTGGAAGAAGAGACAACTTTGTTAATTCGATCGTCTGCTACTATCTTGTTATCCCTCGAGTCCTCGTTCGAGCCAGCTTGCAAAGCCAACTCCAGTTCTCTTCGTGCCTCGTCGCGGTCTCTGATACCTTTAAAGAAGGCTAACGATCGCGAAGCTTCGGCCTTGCGGCCTCTAGCAGCTAGAAAATGTGGACTCTCGGGGAACCAGATGAATGTGAGGATGAATACAATTGGGATGATCAGTAGTACGACGACCAAAGTACGATAAGAGATCCATGGACCTATGCTACAGGTCAAGAGTGACCCGGTGAAGACGTTAACCGCTATTAACGTTCCTAGGGCTCCACGAATGTTTACATCAGCCACTTCGGACACGTACATCGGATTGGTCGTGTAAGAAACGCCAACGCCAATACCCAAAATAACTCTGGCAGCGTAGAGAGCCGAAACCGATGTTGCAAAAAATACAATAGTCCAGCCGGCGATGTAAAATCCGCTAGAAAACAATAGACACCTCTTTCGGCCGTATCTATCAGCTAGATAGGCACCCAAAAAGGGACCGATCATCGAGCCAATCACGGTCAACGATACGATCCAAGATGACTCGTCCTCGGTTATCCTCATTGGGGCGTCGCTGTCCTTCGACATCAACTTCGAAAGACTCGTCGTTGTCCAACCATAAACCGTTCCAACTGCTACCATCGATAGAGTCGCTGTAATTACGACGAATTTTCATCGTTCCTCGTCTGAATTTTTCGGGTTGATACGTACATATCTTTCATTCTTGTTTACGTCATGCGTACAAATCATGCGGGATACTCCGTTAAACGCGTAGGTCGTATAATTATACTTATGTGGATCGCGAGACGTTTAAATGAAGGCTGTTAACGTTCGAGCATTAGCATTGCCCGACTAAATTATCTTGATAAAAACTTGTACAGATGGAATCTGCTGAGTCAGTCACAGAAATATTCAGACCGTTTTTCAAATTTAATGACCTCTTTAGATTACGGGAAAAGTGTGCTCTGAATTTTTTAATAGGCAGAAAAAAAGTTGACGCGTTAAATGACGAATCAAATAAAATATATATGTTTGTATGCATATGTATGCATTCATACATACATACATACATACGCGTATATATATATATATGCATTTTCGAAAGATGCACTTATTTTGAATATGCATCTTTAAAATAAATAATAAAGTTATTTCTTTTTTCATTCTTCGCATAGTTTCACATAGCACGTTCATTTTCCTCTCTCAAAAAGAAAAGAAAAAGAAAAAAATTCAGAACACTTTCCTTACTCTAAGAAAAAAGTTATTCAAATTTATAAAGTGCATTCAAATCCTTTTTTGAGTTTATTCATTCAACGAGAAATTCGTTCTATTCTAATTTTGAAATACTATTCTCGTTGTTAATTATATTCCACTTAAATGCCTCGTTTTTTGCAATCTAGAGATTTTTTTCTTCCCCAACTCGTTTTATATTTTTCGTTGTAT